>NW_013666965.1:231148-236388 GCF_000517525.1 Limulus polyphemus
TTTGGAGTGTTTTTGTTACAGAGTAAAGCCACACTGGGCTATTTTGGAATGTATTTGTTACAGAGTAAAGCCACACTGGGCTATTTTGGAGTGTGTTTGTTACAGAGTAAAGCTACACCGGGCTATTTTGTAGTGTGTTTGTTACAGAGTAAAGCCACACTGGGCTATTTTGTAGTGTGTTTGTTACAGAGTAAAACTACACTGGGCTATTTTGGAGTTTATTTTTTTACAGAGTAAAGCCACACTGGGCTATTTTGAAGTGAAATTCATTACGTTTATGAACACTCTTCACGTAGAACATTTTAATTTATTTTACTCTAATATCAATGTTTTTTAATGAAACATACATGGTCCCTCAAAACGTTTTCAATGCGAAATTTACGTCTTTTGGCACTTCTAGTCGGATATATTTGCAGAGTCCTGTAATCATGAAATTCTATAATCAAATCTTAATCAAAACTCTCGTGGTTACAGTTACTGAAAGCTAGGTCAAGTTTTTCAGATTCCATGTCTGTTATCTGTTTATAATAAAGGCAAACATAAAACTCAGTAGAGGAGTCAGGCTTTTAAAGCTTATTAAACTGGTTTAAATAGTTAAGTTAAATCAATATTAGTAAGAAATCAGTGCGATAAAAAGATATTTGTGTTACTATTGGATACATTTGTAAAATGTAATTACGTACGTATTTATGAATAGGTCAGGGCACTGGCCTGAATTACGTTAGTATGTGTGAACAGGTCAGGGCACGCACCTACATAACGAGAACCATAATTCAGTAACTAAAGAAAAGCTAGTTACCATGGGGTTAAAACTGCCACTGAGCAAGCTTTCGGTTATGAAGCTTGAACTTGCTCTATAAAAGCAATGTAAAGCTGTTGAATGGTTTATTTTAATAATAATAATGCCGCTTACATAGTGCTGAAACCAAACAGGTTTCTCTTTTTAGTAGCTGAATCAAATCAGTCCATCCTAGCGTTACCTTTATACTCGGACTGTGACAACTTATTAAAAACAGACTTGCAGTATCTGAATGTAACTCTAAGCGGGTCTGTAATACAATAGTAACATGGTCGAAACCTTTTGATCAGGAAAACAACTCTACTAATGCTTCAAGATGTGTAGTTGTTATTTTATTGAAAATTAGTTAAGTTTAAGTAGTTTATAACACAAATACTAACAAAACCTCCCCCCCCCTCCCCTAACTTTCCAACCATAAATCAGACCAGACATAACAGATGAATATTACTTTCAGACATGCTATTATTAGCAATCCCCACCTTTTTTTTTTTTGCTATGATTATAGTTTTAAAGCGGATGGAGACGTTCAACGATGTAAGATATCACAGACATGACAATATATCCAGTGTTTATTACACTACTACAATAGTTTTAAAATAATGGGAAAATCAAGTATGGTTGAAAGCCTTACTGGTAGCTCCTTAAAACACCCACGTCTGAAATAACAAGGCTTAGTTGTTTCTATGTTGATAATATAATAAACGATTAATCCGATGATACTGTGTACTGTAAATCCCTTATGATGTAAAACTTATACGAGTATTTCCATATAGTATTTTTGCTGCGAATATTTTCCACAAAAGGGTTTGAAGAAAATGATAAATTTACAAATGAAGCAACAATAGAAATTTATACGTAAAACAAATATGACGATAGCTTCGGGCACAATTACGTCATATTTTGTTTGAACTGGAATACATTAGATCACCCAATTCTGTACAAGAGTAATAGTATGGCATAACGAATTTTCCTACCCTAGCGTGACTTTACGCTTCCGATAAATGGGTGTCTACAGTATTGAGGACACGTGCCCACTGTAAGTCATACTTAACCAGTTCTGACTTCACAAACTAAAACAATACCAACAGTACAAAATAAAAATTTTGATTCCCACTGGTATCGTTACAAAATGTTAATTTAGCTAAATGCAAATGATAAAAAACGTGCGCTAACAATAAATACACGTGCGTCAATAGAAAAAAAAAATCCTAATGTTTCATAGTTTGTTTGTTTCTAGTCGCGTGGAGACTACAAAATAATCACTGGTCATATATTTTTAAATCTATTTTACTCGACTTTTTTTTTTTTTTGTACACCTTCCTCAACATCCGTTTCACGGTCAGATGTACATCTCACGATGATAGATGGAAATAAATCAAACAATAATAAACAGTATTTCCCGCCGTTTTAAAATAACGGGTACAGGGAATTACGTGGGGTTGATTTTGTATTTGTTTGTACAATCGCACAGTTACCCATTTTATATATATACACACATACACAAGTTTAAATATCAATTGCATTTAAACGGTGGTCACTCGACAAATCATATAAACGCTAATTATTACTTTTCAAAAACTTGTATTTCTGATACACTGGATGGACTAGATTTTTTTGTCTAATATAATTTTAATCACACTTCCCCATTGTACACGTCATAGCAATAAAAAATTAAATCAAAGGTTTTTCCAATGTATAACTATATTGATTTGTTAAATAATAATCGATATAATAATATTAAATTTTTTTCAGTGGGTGTAAAATTAAAACTAGAAAGAATTAAAAAAATGTGAACAATCTCGTTCCTCTAACGCACCTTATTTGTCCCCAATGGTCACCATTCTAAATATGTTTAAGAGCATTTTTTCTTGATTACTGTCAATTTCTAATTTTATTGTAATACGAGGGACGTTACACATTTATTTTGTATTGAAATTTATGCTACAAAATAAATAAATAACCTTACTCGAATAAACAAAAAAAAGTAAGGGATTTGTTTTGGTTTTGTTTAATACTGCACGAGCTTTCACTGGAAGAATGTAACGAACCTTTAAAAGGTATTATTTATAACTATATTTGGGTAAAGTTATATTTCTTTAAATTTAAAATAAGTACATTAATAAAATACTTCCTATTGTAAATACATGTTTTTCATATTCTAATTGACATTCTTTTTACCGTGTTATTGGTCGATTATTGAACGTTTTATTTGAGAGTTAGGCTTATCAAAACTTGTACGTTACAGTCGAAGAAATATATCGCTTTCGCTATCGTTACGTGGACTGGACTTTGTATTATTTTTACGGAATAATGAGACAAAATAGACACTGTTACAACACCCACAAACATACCAATATAAACATTTCAAGGCGCGAAGTTCTTGCACACCCAGTGCCAAATGCTCTGAACAACCACGTGACGCACGTTCAAATTTATGGTATGTGTCTCATTGGCATTTAAAATATCGCGGCAATTGCTTCGTACAAGATAAATTCAACAGTGTCATTTCCGTCTAGCATATAGCGAAGCGGACTCTGAACATACAATAGGATTTCGTATCAGGAATTTACGATTTCACGGCTTGAAATAATTACGCACGCTTCTGCTTATATCTACATTTGCAGATCACGTGGCCAATTTCTGCTAAACTTCCCAAACCAAATTTAATAGAATTTACGGGTTAGTACTGTGATAAGATGCGTATCTTGGCCAAGTTTTTGTTATTAAAGTCGCGTGGTGAGCCTTATATAGACTTAAACGGTGTTTATATCTAAACTTATTTGTATAGCCAATCAGAAGTTCGTGCATGTTGCTATTTCACCTAGCCGAATCTATACGTAACTAGCTGATGGTTCTCGTCAAGGAAACAAAATTGTAAAAATGGGCTATGTTAGATAATGCTTCCATTTATTTTATATTAAACCCATAATGACCACGTTAGATACTAATTGTATACCTTGTTTTGTCTAAGTACTTAAATTTTTTAAGTTGAACGCCAAAAGTCTACAAAAAAAAAGGAAATGTGCCCTAGTTCAGAGCCTTTTTTTAACCCTCTATCTCGTACGAAAATTCTAAAAAGAAAATTGCCCTTTTACAAGGCTATGTAAATCAAACCAACCAACTCTGTGTGACGGATGCTAACACAAACACATAATGTTGCATCTATATAATAAAATTATTATTACTAGATTTTGTTACATATATGCTAAGGCCTACACTGACATTAGTAGCAATAACGTAACGCAGGTATTCTAATGTCATTCATAAGGCCTATATACAGGTTTCAGCAATACTGGTAGACTTAAAAGATCTGTCAGTCATTGCTCAAAGACGCAGCTTCCAGTTAGCGTATTGTTCTATGGATTTACGCAATCTAGCATTAAGTTTAGGGTTCACGACTTCTTGGATCCAAGTCTAGATTTATCTACATCTAAACTAGCCAACCAAGCTCTAGGTCTCAGTAATGTTTCTGCCTGATGTAGAAAAGCCCCAAACATGAAATTGGCCGTAACAATGTTACCGTTTGCTCTGAATGCTCGTGTATTTGACGGAAAAACTACGCAACAAATTGACACTTGCACGTTTTCGATTTGATTCTATTTTTAATAGGTGGATTAATTTCTTTTCTGCACCCAATAAATCTCTGACTGTGCCACTTAAAAATAAATCCAATTACGCGTCCTACTCACACAAACAGTGTTCCAAAAACTGGCCCAAGGCCCATCTTTGATAAATCAAATAGTCCGTAGATCGAGGTCACACCAACGTACGCAAAGCAATAGTATAAACTGGAAGCCGCAATGAAATGATTTTTGTTTTTCGGTATATTATGCGTCATTAGTGTTTGGGTACCATGTTTTCCTTAATCTAATACTAATACACTTTGTTTACAGGATATATTGTGCAAAGATAAATGATAGAATTTCACGTTGAGGAAATACTTTCATATAATTGGGTGTTAAAAATGAGAAAAATATAATAACGAGGAAAGACTGGCTTTCTTTAACTTGAAGAAAAGCCGCCAAGTAAACAGTTGTCCTAAACTATGTATATTTTTCGTGTAAAATATTTAAGCATATTGACTCAGTCCTACCGAGATCGAACTCGGTTAGCCTTAAATGGTAGTGATGAAAGTGATTTATAAAACAATAAAAACCACAAGGTAGCAGTGTTATTTATCCGGGACAGGTATTTAGTTAACTAGGTTCGAGAACCTAATCCAACTGGGATGTTCATGAATATTGTTTCCAAACTGAGCACTGAGAGGGCTGAGGTAAATAAAATTTCGTGGGGTGATAGTTCGCTTGTTTGTATTTCACGCAAAGCTACTAGAGTGCTAAACCATTCCCAGAATTGTGAAGAGTGCAACAGTGACAGTCAGTTATATATATATATATATATATATATATATATATATATATATACTAACTACTAACTACTA
>NW_013666965.1:236409-237689 GCF_000517525.1 Limulus polyphemus
AGTACTCAGAATAAAATATGCAGATATCTGTACTAACTTCGTAATAACTTCGTAATATAGTATGCTATAACGTAAGTTAGTACCCGCCCCCCCAACAACAAATTCCACGGCACTGGATTTATAGATCCCCGCCAACCTGTGACACAGATTACGTCGAAAGTTGTCCAAATCCGGGATGTCAGTCTCGACATTCTTCTTCTTCTTCGCCAATTACCAGTGGAAAATTTAAAATCAAGACACATGCTAATACAGCTATTAAAAGCCGAATTTTACTTAAAGGTAATCTTCACGAGTGGGGCGAAGGGGGAGGGGGTATTAATATCCTTGAACACCCCAGTTTGAGGAAAGTTTTCCTTTTAAAACTAAACAGCTGACACGAATATTTCTTGCGAGTGACCTACAAGGCTAACTCGAAACATATATGTAGTGAAAGATGAAATAAAGTAGTTACACGTTAATGAATATTTTAAAACAAGGAGCTAGAATTTTACAAGAATATAACTTTAACATCATACAACGGGCGTTACATCCAGCAGCTGAACAAACATACCGCAACATTATTCACATTTTCCGCATCTGCTGACGCGCGTGAACGACACTTTAATATTTCAATCTTTCGTCTTTATACAACTTCGGTGCACCACTACAATATAAAATACGGCCATACAGTGCAAACCTAAACATACACACACACAGACTGGTGGTACAGGAAACTAAACATGAGCATTGCAATAAAATATAGAATTAATATTTATTTATTTTTATACAATGGTTGATCTAACCTATCATCGCACGAGGAACTAGATAATTATTACAAGCAAACTAACAGACTGAATAAAATTATGTACAGATATACTCATAGTTGGCACAACTACGTAGCACGGTTTTATGTGCACATACAGGTACGGGGTGTGCGGAAAAAGAAATTTACAAAAATGGAGGAAAACATATTTCCCCGATTTTATTTTTACGACCTACAGTTCTTAAGTTACTGTAATAATAATAATACGAACCAAACGTAAATGTATAACAGCAACGTCAAACATCTTAATAAATGATGAAAAATTATTTTAGGTCATATAATTCAAGACTTACCCCTATTTAACCCTCAAATTACTGTCTCGTTGTATACCGTTCACTCCCAGTATGGTCTACATATTGAATTACTCATTATTATTATTTTTTTTTTTTTTTTTTGCATATTTAACACTCAGTATTAATTTAAAATTGGTTGGTATTTGTAAATAAAAATGTAGTTTATATACACAACTAACAGATGA
>NW_013666965.1:238588-247010 GCF_000517525.1 Limulus polyphemus
GGTTTGCTACGGCTCAAAATCGTGCATGGGGAAGGCCCTTTCTCCCATTTTTTAAAACTCATTGCATTGCCGAGTGACTACCTTCAGTAATATTAATTTTTTCCCGTTTCTTGATTTTGATTAATACTTTGTATTCGATTGGATTCAGATCCTCTTGTTTGGTAGCAAACGTTTAACAATCAATCAAAGTTGTTTTAAATTTCAAGTCTGTCTTACAAACCTGGAACTCGCAACGTAAATAGATTGATTTAAAACAAAAAACCTAGTGGTTTGTGACGAAATGCAGGATAATAAATCAAAATGGGGCACATGGTTGAAATGACGTTTTTGTAAACAGACTTACAGATTACAAGTAAGTGTTCTCGGTATACAATTTGTTGATAACGAGCATTAAATTAAAATGCCCATATAACAAAATGTGCACACACACCCATGTATGTATGCATGTATTTGAAAGGCAGAGAAGTAACCCTATTTCCCAAAGCGTTCGATAGGTAGACTTTTCTTTGTCAGGGGCAAGTTGTATTTCCACCCATTATATGGCCTCTTATATAATTATATTATCTTCAGATGTTTACTTTTCATAACTCATCTATATTAAAACACGTTCCACGTCACATCTGTAAAATTCTGTGCTCGTAAAAAAGAAGTTTGGTGCGTTTCGCTGTTAGAAGGCTACTGGCCAATACCCCCCTTCCCCGCACTGTTAATTCTTACGCTAATTAAATCGAATACCGGGAATCACCTTCCCATTATAACCCCCCCCCCCCCAACACACAAACGACTGAAAGGGGTGTCACCTTCGGAAGTGATGGGATTCGAACTCGCGACTCAAGTGCTCTAACCACCAAAGTATTGTGACAAGACCATAACATGCCTGAAGTAAAAACGCAATAAACGTGTCTCGAGATAACGGAATTAGAGTCCAGAAACCCTGTATTATTCAGTTTACAACTATAGAAGTTTTAAAATGAAACGTTTTTTTACATCGGTCTATGCTGAAACATCCGATTTCCTCATTTATTCGGGTCATTGTTTTTCAAGATTTTAATAAATTCAGTACAGGTTGTCTATGGTTAGCTTAGCTTTTTTATGAACAGGATGCGACTACCCGTAAACTTAGCTAATAATGCCTTTAGGCAGTCACTTTTAGTTGTACTTAAAACAGATGTGTTAAACTCTTCCACAAACTCTGGCATGCTCAACAGATGCACATATACACACAATAAAACTTTTGCTGTATCGTTTCTCAAATACTAGGATTAGTCTCCTGACTTGGGGGCATAACACCCTAGGATGTACAGACAGCGTAAACTCGATCTACGCAAAGCTAATATTTGATCAGAATTCGAACTGTGCAGTGTTCTGTTCAGACTTGTCTTGCCGATTGTTGCATACATATACAGAGGAGTTCGTGCACCATTAAATCTTATACTCATTTTAAAAACAACTTTGAACCCAAAACGAATAACTGAATGAAGAATACAAGTGAAGGAATAAGTCTATAATATTAATAACATACCAGTAATTTCGCCAGAAATATCTTACCCAATATATATATATAATTTATTAGCAATCGAAGGAAAACAACGTTTGACAATAAAAGGGATAACAACATTTATATCAGAAGGGACGCGGATGAACGTTTCGGAATTCTAACGATTCCATTTTCAGCATCTAAAGTAAAATATAAAGAACTTAATCAATCCTATCACCAAAATATATTGCTATATTAACAATAATTTAACTAAACAACGAAGAAATTGGACAAGTTAGATGAACAATATTTTTGTTCTTGCCCCCCCCCCCTACTTTCTGTGTTTTAGTTTTGTTAATGTAGTTTAGTAGATTACTTCGGATTGATGTACATTCTTCACATTTTTTGTTTTCAATTTCGCGCAAAGCTACACGAGGGCTATCTGCGCTAGCCGTCCCTAATTTAGCAGTGATAGACTAGAGGGAAGGCAGCTGGTCAACACCACCCACCGCCAACTCTTGGGCTAATCTTTTATCAACAAATAGTGAGATTGACCGTTACATTATAACGCCCCTACGGCTGAAACGGCGAGCATGTTTGATGTGACAGGATTCGAACCCGCGACCCACAGATTGCGAGTCGAGCACCATAACCACCTTAAACGATTTAAACAGAATAGGATACATTTATTGAAAAACCGATTGTCAATCAATAATTTTTCTTTGTTCAAAATCAAACAACTGTCAGTACTTTCTTGTTGTTGTTGTTGTTCAAGTTTGACCTACTGTCACCCTGCACACATTTCCTAAAAACCTCCTATTTTGCGAACTTAATAGTTGACCGAAAAATTCAGTTTTGCTTGAGAATACCTCATAGTGACGTGTCAAGAACAAAATGAAAAATATATTGTTTGATTTATACGTAGTTAGAACCAGAGTTTTTTTAGAAATAACAATATCAAATACACCATTTATTTACAAAATGAAAAAGTAGTATCACATAGTTGGGTACTACAACTAAGAAGGAAATAAAAACGAACGGCCTTCATTATTTCTGTTTATTAAACTATGAAACTTCAAAGACATATATGCGAAGTTTTTCAGTGTATTGTTTTACCGACCATAATGATCCTAGACAACGATTTCTGTACGTTACTGATTTGTTCTTACCTGGCTTCCACCGCCTGTCATCTTCTGTAATCATGTCTACACCATTGAAGAGGTTATCCTTAAACTCAGCCATATTATCAGACTCTGGAAATCGGCCAGAAATACCGCTAATAACAATATCTTCAGCCATGTCCCACTTTGGCATCCTAGGGACTGCGGGAGCTTCTGTTACGCTCTTCATGGTAGTAGAGGTCTTGGACGGTGGACTATTGGAGATGGATGGGTCCACAGCGGAATAAGCCGGCATTCTTAAAATTTAATTTTCCTAAACAACAACAGAAAAGTGGAATTAAATAATTGATCTCTAGCAAATGTACATTAATTCAAATACTTCTATGGATAATCACTTAACTGCAAGGAATCTTATTTCATTGATAATAGTGTGGTCAACAGTTGACCAGATTGTTTGCTAAACAGAAGGTCTATAGGTAAACATTCGGTCTAAACGCTGTTCATAACGAATTGTTCTGTACACGAAAGTTTAATCAAATTTAAAATTATAAACTAGCTTTAAAATAAAGCTGTCGTAAGTCGGTTATATCTGTATTAAAGTAAACACTGGTTAATCAAGGCTTTCAGCTTACATCTGGTATTAAACGGCATTTTAGCTACGAGCTCACAAACCAGGAAAATTAATCTCCAGTGCTTTGGATTTTTTTTTAAACATTAATGACAAATAATTTATCATACGCAACATACAACTTAAAACTTATAACAAAAAAAAGTATTTTAATAATAACGAAAGTCAAATGATGCGAACCTGAAAATATATCACAAGTCAAGGAAACGACAACGTAAAATACAACTAATGACAGAGAAGCATATTAATATACTAAATACAACATAAGAAAAGAGGAGGGACTGCTTTATTACATCTAGTATCAAAATTTACCTGTTAAGGATATATTCACACACAAGTACCGATGACAAATACATTACGATACAAGAGAAATAGCATTTATACGCAACACACACAAAAAAAACCTTTCGTTACATAGTAATTTAACTTTTTTTAACCACTAGTGTAACAGGGTAACATTTTCCTACTGGGAATTCCCCTTTGAAGTTACACGTAGATATCAGACGGTGAAATTGCTGGTTATTGATAGTATAAGCAGCCATACTTTTAAAGCATTAACATTAATCAATTTTACCTTCCTCGAGCTTTGGACCATCCTTGTTCAGAAGTCAGTACATTTGCGAAATTCACGTTACCAGAATTGCCTAGGTGTTAGAAAAGATACGTTCTTTGTATTCTCTTAATAACAGCATTTCAAAATGATCGAAATTAAAATTTGTATAACACCATAAATCAAAGGATTCGGGTATAGCCGTCCCTAATTTTTGAACTACTTACCCGAGGGAAGGCCAGCCAGTCTGTATTACCTTCGAGTGCAATACATAGCCTCTAAAACCGAATTAAGATTGACGATTACTTTTATAACGCACCCAAAGCTGAACACAGTTTTTTTAATACCACAATTCGACGAGCTAACGACTTAACCACGATCGACCCAAGTTTAAAAGTTTGTAATTATGTTTTAAAGGATCTCAAGACATCTGTGTCAAAGAATATCTTGTATATATATTTTTTTAACCAAAAGAAATACCTTCTTGGAAAAAGTATTGGAGAAAACTTTAGAAAGTGGGGCGGTTTACATCAAATTTTCCGTTTAGAAGATCCAAGTGGTAGTTCGGGAATTATTTGAATTTTTATGAGCGACTTTATTGTGTTAAATGATAGATATTTTCACCGACTAGATGACTGAATGTACATTCTGCGTAAATTATATACATTTCCGGTTAGAATCAAAACAGGAGTTATTCATCATAATTACTACAACTATGCCTGGTCTCACCCAACTATATAATTGGTTTACAAAGAAGTAAATCATCTCTTAAAGTTTTATTCTCGACTTGAACTTCGAACGAAATGAGATCTGAATAATAACTCGTACTAACTTTATATGGCCCGAGATTAAGACTATTAATCTCTTTCAAACTAAATTCTCTAGAGATCTTGTCTTTCTTTAACTTAATACAACGTTCTCTTTATTTATCTAAGCATAACGCCACTTATATTAAAGTATGTTAGACAGTTTATTAAAAACTGCCATCAATTTATTACACATTTTATTGTAGGTGCTGGGAAATATTAATCACATGTGCTATTTTGAATCAAGTATAAATATTTTTATTTTATTTTCAAAAGTTGTGTTCAAGGTATGCTTTTAATTCATCTATGATTTGAACCTGGATTTCTTCTTATACTGACGTGAAATGAAGCATAAAGACGAATTTAACGTTCATGTATATAAATACCGAGTTAAGTAAACAAAGGCTGGTAATTGGTGAGAAAAACAAGCTGTATCTACAAGAAGATGTAATGCAAATAGTGAAATAGCAAACAATGCACTTACGTAATGGTGAGTCTGAAAGGCCGCCTTAACACTTAGTGGTTTATTCTAAAAACCCACGAGTGAGGAGAACGTGTTATAATACATCAACCACACCACATTTACAATATTCATCGCCGATGAGGCTTTTCGTCCAGTGCCAAGACTCATCAGGCTGGCTGAGATACGACGTATAGTCGATTTAAATTGGATTTAAGCCTAATAGTACAAAAGCAACGACAGGCGTCTACTAATAGTAACAGATTTAATTCGGTTCATCCGATTACACTTGGGCCTGACGTGTAATCCAGATAAAATAATGCAGATATCTGTCAAATTTTCATCAAATCAGTACTTCTAGTGTGCACCACAGAAAATATAACTTAAAATGACAAAGTCACATTTATTATAAAGTCAAGTGAAAATAACAAGTTGGAGTTAAAAATAAAAATATCATGCAATTAATGCTTACCCTAAATTCTGATTTTCAAATTATTTAAATAAAAAAGGTTAATAATTACAATTTTCTAACTGTTTTTTTAATGCAGTGTTTCAATAGACATAGGAAGGTTGTATTTATAACCAAGTTAGAAATACAAAAAAGGTTCCAACTATATTGTTTATCTATTATTGGCTGGTAATTCCTGTTTAACCCTGTAAAAAGCGTTAATTATCGTAAGAAAGCTAACTTCAAGGGGTAATGATAACATTACACTAGAATTATGAGGTTTTTAAAGTCACTACTAGTTAAAATACATGTAAAAGCAGATACTCCGTTTGAAACTATGTCACATCAGTGAAATTGGTTAACATCGTTGTTTTGGTTTTTGAGTTATCGTGTAATAAAAAAGCAGAAGAAAGAAGAACGAGAAATTCAAACTTTTTGATATGATATTTACAGACATTACCAGACCTTGTGACTCAGTTATTACATAGACATTGTTATAAAAGGTAAAACTGTATAGTATTGTAAAGTTGTGATGACCTATTGAGAAGATATTTAAAATAGCATTTCGAGGAACAATCCAAGCCTTCCGTACATAGACAGTGCTGCCACCTGCCTTGTAAGTCTTATTTTTTTCACTTATACATTCTTAAATACTATAATATCTATGAACGCTGCATTAGTCAGAAAATGACCAAATTTGAACTCTTCTACCACTGTACTTTAATATACAACTGAGCACTCCCCCCCAAAAAAAAACAACAAGAAGCAAACAACTATTTATTGGCGTTTTCGTTGCCACAACACCACTGATAGTACTTGTAAAAGTCACCAGGTTAACATGCTTGTCTCGCATTCCAGGGAAATGACTACTTAGGATTTATTTTTCCGGAAAAGTATATCGGAAAATCTGTACAATAAACAGTCTGTACTTTGCCAAACGCAATAATCTAGCCCTGCATTTTTACTGCTATAAGCCCTCAATCTTACCACTAAGCCACTGGGGAAGAAACATGTATTCATTGGGGAATTTTTTTTTTTTACAAATGCAAAGATCATTTCTCTAGCATCGGTTATTTCGACTTCTGGGATTATCACAAAGAAAGTCTTTCTGAGGTGTCTAACTCGTAATTTGGAAGGACGATAAGGCCTAAATACTTTACACCAGCTAATAATCTCTACATCTGTAAGACATACTTCTGATCAGTCGGCGTTAACCCCTTTTTCTTGGTTATATAATCTATATCTATTAAGATCGTTACTGTGTTTGGATGATCTTCATAGTGGTCGCCTACATCACCATTTTACCATCAACGACACACTGCTAACATAAGCAAATAATATTTTTCAGTAGACATTTACAAGTTTATTTATTTCAACAATGCGAGTAAGCGCACGTGTATCTTTGCACTTCACTAAGTTAGCGAAATGCAAGTCAAAGTGGTGAATTTAAATTAACAGAATATAATTAGTCACTAGTATATTTTATCTAAATTCGTCGTGAGGTCAAACCCTTTCGATTGATATATTTTACCACGCCCAAGATCTCGGATTAATGTGCTGTAATCCTACCTAAAAGAATTTCAATTTGAGAGTAGGCTGGTAGAGATCCTGATGAGCAATAAAATCGAATCGGGTATACGCGCGCCCCACGCTTAGTATTGATAGCGCACAGAAATATAGCCAATAAAAAGGTAAAAAAAGGTGTCTTATCTTTTATCAACGAATAGTGGGATTGGCCGTCATATTATAGCGTTCCCACGGCTGAAAGGGCGAGCATATTCGGTGACGGGGATTTGAACCCGCGAACCTCAGATTAAGAGTCGAGTGTCTTAACCACCAGGTCATGCCAAGCGTGTTGGATATGAATATGTTTTGTGTGAAATCGGATAAAACTCAAATTAGTGGATACTTAAACATCAAATTTTATTATCAGGGAGTGGCGTAGCGATCCCTGTACGGATGGGTCCGGTTTAAAATGGCGGCCCGTACATTGCGTATGGTAGTGCATACGCCAGGATGTCGGCAAAACCTAGCCAAAGGGATAGAAACGAAAAGCCCTTCACTAAACAATTACAAAAGTGCCTCTGAGGTTCGGCTAAATTTCCTTGACGCTTAGAAAATGAGCCGCAAAAACATCGATTTTCTTCTTCTTCATCATCGGCTGTATCTCGTTAATCAGTGTGCCTACGGCCAGCCTGCACACGAAACACACTTCACTATGCCCTAAGATGGGCCTTTTCAAACCTACATCAGCACGTGATCCACAATCCAAAGTATTAATCTCGGTCTCTGACCAGTAAGCCATTATGTTGGTTATATGGTATGCAGTATCCTGGACATGACTTATCTTGCTTCAAGAAGTAACGTCTATAGATTGCATGATGGCTCCCTATAGAATAGAATACAATAAATTGACGAAATGGTGCCTTCCAGCTGGAAGTTACAGCCCCAACGGAAGCCAAGACTTCGACTCATAAAACAGATGTAGAAAATAGTAACAAAAATTTTAAATCTAAAAGTGATTGTATGGGATAAAGATCAGAAACTAGAGAACATTTGGAATGGTAGGAAAACCTGCATTACTCATGCGTGCATTCCACCACCTAACTTATAAATCCATCCATCCTGTGAGAACAGTGTACGAGTAGTGGAACCTAACTTATAAATCCATCCATCCTGTGAGAACAGTGTACGAGTAGTGGAACCTAACTTATAAATCCATCCATCCTGTGAGAACAGTGTACGAGTAGTGGAACCTAACTTATAAATCCATCCATCCTGTGAGAACAGTGTACGAGTAGTGGAACCTAACTTATAAATCCATCCATCCTGTGAAAACAGTGTATGAGTAGTGGAATCTAACTTATAAATCCATCCATCCTGTGAGAACAGTGTATGAGTAGTGGAACCTAACTTATAAATCTATCACAAT
>NW_013666965.1:248010-250814 GCF_000517525.1 Limulus polyphemus
ATACATACACACACAAAACTCGTCGTCGTCTGTACTAGGTTATTTGATAGGAATATTATCAGTTTTAAACTTAAATGCACAAAAATACTACATCAATCTAATTTTGTACTGGCTCATCCGTTAATAGTAATGTTCTGTGCAAGTATTTTCGACGCAAAAAGTTCTCTAAGTTTTTCTCTGCATACATTCATATGATATTATTTATATCAGACATTCGGTGAATGAGGAAAAAAAGATGAAAAAAAAACAACACCGACCCAACTACTAGGATAAACAATTCAAGGTCGGACGACACCTTAAAATCAACCATTACTGAACAAGGCTCAAGTCACGCGCCAGTGGAATAAGGAAAATGTAAACTCGACAGTGGTTGTCTTGGACAAGGAAAATTGAAAGTATTCGTTATGTACAACTTTATTTTTTTTTACACCTTCGTAATTATTAGGATCTATGTATTTTATCGACTGCGTGTTTATAGATCGGATAATAGATTCAGTTTTCAAGGACTAAGCATTTCGTTTTTCCTGTCAAACATGGTTATATACCTGAAAACCTGCTATGCCTGCGTCTTGTTTCTCCTTAACGTCTGTTCATAATATAGGTCATATCGACGGTCACTTTTATTTTTCTGCTTAGCTGTTTACGTTACCTTACTTTCATAGCTCATAGTATTTAACGTAATTCACCAAAAAGATACTTTTTTTTACGATTAATGTTGCAATCCATAAGTCGGATATTTCAGGTTATATAAAAGAAAACACATATAGCCTTTTTCCAATTTGTCTTTTATGTACCAATGGTTAAATGTCAAGTGAATCTACACAATAAATATGTCCGAAAATGTCTTTTTGAAAGACAGATTCGAGGTATTTAGGGCCCAATCTCTACTCTTAGAAATAAAACCACTTGTAAAATGTCAGTCACCTTTCACACAACACACGCATAGTTTCATCTGGACAGCCTGAAAATACATTGCATTAAAATAGATGATGGTGTGAATTTGTAGTATTATCGTACTGACGAAACAAAACCACTTGCAAAATGTCGGTCACCTTTAGTTCATCTTTATAAAAAATGGAGTGGCTCTTGATCAGTCATGTGATGTGAAGTATAAATGATACAAACATTCAGTAGAGGGAGCTTTACATCTTCATGGTTCATGACATTTCACCTCAATATAGAGTATGGTCGACACAAGTAACTTGGTATTGATGTTACACGATTACAATATTATAGTACTGACGTACAAATTCACACCATCTATTTTAGTGCAGTGTATTTTCAGATGAAACTATGCGTGTGTTGTGTGAAAACATGCAAGATGAATTTGGAGTATGCATATTTAATAAGGAAATCTAGAATAAATTTTGCTAAGGAGAATAGGTAAAAAAAAAGAAAAAAAGTTAAGTATTTGATTGGTCTTACATTTTTGCTATCTTTGTTTACTTTAGCAAAACAGTTGAGTAAATGGAGTCGGTTTTTCTCCTGCAAGTGCGTTTAACCTCTCATTTTAGCATATTTTTCTAGCTAATGTAAAATGTGCCACTTGTATGAAAATATAATTCAGGTGCCACAATAATTAGTCTTTTACATACGCATAATAACCTTAAAACACTTCAACTTCAAGCAATCAGAAAAGTTCACCTATCAAAACACAGGCCACTGCATCTGTAGTTAATACAGGCAGACTGAAAATTATACCTACCTTGAAACGAGGATTGAATATCAGAACTATATTTCAGAATAATATTACACAGAGAATATACTATTATTACTAAAATCTGGACTATCAAAATGTTAGTAGTCCATCATTAATTACCACTATAAATACCAGACTTAAAAATATGTTTTTACAAATTTCGATCTGTCCAAAATTCTATTACGTTAGGTCAAAAAAATCCAAATTTATTAAGAAATGATGAACTAATATATGTAACTTACAGATAAAAATGGGAATGCTTTCCGTACTAGGAAAAAAATGGGCAGCTAAGTGACATTGCTTAAATATACAACCCTATACTATAGCTACCATCAAAGTATGCAATGACGAAAGCCAATCGATTTAAAATTGTCTATACTCTATAGTTAGCAAAATATTCTTAGTCAGTGCGCATGCTCAGAAGCGATACAGCGCCGTCTACACGCTGCAGTTTTATTCAAATTACGGTAGTGATCCCTGGAATACTATTTGCGATATGTATCAAATCGAATAATGGGTAGTGAAAGCTTATGTTCCACACACACACACAACATACATATGTATATTGTCAAACCAATGACTGTGTTAATTCTCGAACTATGCATATTGTTAAAAGCTGTTGAATAGAATCAACCTGGGAATTTTAAAATTTAAGTTCACTAAGTTAACCCGCCAATAGAAATTAAAATGCACTAATACAAGAAAATATAAATATTAGGTGTAAACCTAATAGTAATATCAAATGTGAATATTAAATGACGTTTACGTCTTTGATATAGCACCTAAGGCGAAGTAAAAACAAAAATTAAGATTTAGCAAAGTCACTGCATCACGCACGCATCTTTATAAAATAGGTCTCCAAGAAATATTCAGGCATAAAATTGGGAATAACAGTCCAAATATCTATTACGACTCGCTAGAACTAAAGTATTAAAATAAAATGTAGTACCATTGCTAAATTTATAACTATTCTGTACAACCAACCAAAGTACGAGATTTTTTTGGGGGAGGTGGGGGTCGTACATGTCTGTAGCAAGTTGTACCAAAGCATCGAAATATTTTTTTTTTTACAAACTTTATAAAAAAAAATTCAAATGGTTAGAAT
>NW_013666965.1:251767-257504 GCF_000517525.1 Limulus polyphemus
GGCCTAAGAAGACTAGAAAGCCAAGTTGAAATACTGAAGGTGCGAAATTAAATGGTATAATTAAATAATTAACTTAAGTTATATAATAATATATTAATTACTATACTTATCATTTACGGTTGAAAAAAATATTTAGTTTTAGTTACTTTTACTTTATCAGTATCATGTTAAAAATATGTTTTGAAATATTTTATAAGATTATTAAGGTTAACAATATTGAAATCTGCGCTGTTGTACTAAAAGTAAAGTAAAATAGAGAACTTTCATTGTGATAATATTATTTATATTAAATTTAATATACAAAAGGAGATACAGCAAGCTAAAAGTAGAAAAGTCACCTGTAAGTTGTAACTGTGCGTTCGCTTGACAACACACCCTCAGGAATACCAGTATTAAACAGCAAACTTATGAAACCAATTAGTTATAAAACAATTATTAGTAATAGCAATGTCACCAGCCTTCCTGCTGTGTTACTCTGGGAAGACTGAAGGTAAGCCTAAATGTGTTCCTTTGCACTATAATATACTCTCAAGACATCGACATTAACAAACCTTTGTAGACAAAAGTTTCGATCGTTCTCGCCGGTTAGCAAAGACGCCGGTGAAGTCATGTTATGGTGTGATGTGAGGCCACGTGATTTTGTCCAATCACATTGCACAAGTTCAGCTACGTAAGCCAGTTACCTCTTTCCTGTTGCCAAGAGCAACTGTCGCTGCGATCGACTGTAATGCAGATTCTTCGTTTGGAATCCACGCGACTACATCATCGATCCACGAATAAAAACTATTTTATTGGACACAAATTTGAAATGTTAAATTCAAATCTAAACATTATACAGCAATGTGGGAAAGCATATTATGCTAACACAGTAATAAATTAACAAATAAGAATTTGTAATTACAATGATATTTATTGTAGAAAACAAACTACGTGTTTCGACTGTTCCATCCCTTGATCTGTCTTCTTCAGGTATGCAATACACAGCCTAAGTTATTGTCGAAACCTGTGATTTGTACAATAAATATAATTGTACTCATAGATCGTTGCTTATTAATTTGCTAGTATTATACAGCATAATAACTGAAAGTGAGAAACTTAAAATATATGCTAAAATACCAAAATGTTAATAGTATTCGATAATACACATAAGAAACTTGAACTTTCTATGTAATATATGTATATATATAAAACAGTTTGAATCACCATGAAATAACGTGCGTGTACGTTACGTAAACTATAGTAAACACACGTCTATCTGGTAAATATGGCTGGGATGCTGTAAATGCCACGTTCGACTTGTAAAATATTGTTTCTTGTAATACATTCGTACAAAGTAAGTTTTTTTTTGTTTTTTTTTACACTTGTACAGAATAATATGTGAAAGTTCATTTTTATAGTTACAGTGCATAATGTGGACATAGTCGTATTATTTAATTTATAAGTTAATTCATTCTGTACATGCGCGATGCGTTAAAAAGAGTTAATCACGTTGTAGGTGCAGATGTACTTTCAAAAGCGTGTCGCACCCTATCGGTGCACGTGCACCATAACTTAGAATGGTTCTGTGTGTTGGTTGGCTGAATCAGTTATTTTATCTCTATAATTTGTTGACCAGCGCAATAAAAAAGAAGAATTGAAAGGTTATTTTTTTTAAATAAAAATCTCTGGTTTTTTACAAGAAATAAGAAATGAAAAAGTTTTTTTTTTTATATCTAGGACAAGTTTACACGTAAGATTTCATTACGGAACTGGCTTTTTCACAAGACACACTACATGGGAACCGTCTTCTTAAATGTCTGTCAATTTAACAAGCTCATGGTTTCGTCTTCAATTAAAGGAACTCAAGAATAATAAGACCTAACATTTTCAAGGACTTTTCAATCGGTAAAACACAAAGAACACAAAGTGCTTGTATTTTTTTATGTAACACTATGAAAACCTAATTACATTAATTTACATTCTTTATTGAAGGTTACAATGAGGGTCATGAGAAAAAAAAATTAAGTTGAATATCTTCATTTGACAATTTGTAAATCCACTACCATTAAAGTAGAAAAAAACAACAACAAAAAATAGTAGGTTATCCGTTACTGTTGAATATACCAAAAGCAGAGGCAATCATGGCCACAAAAATAGGTAGCTATAATAATTATTCTTTTATTTTCCATTTAGTTTCAAATTTACCAATGACACCTTCAAATAGCCAACTCTCGAATCTCTTCAAGAAATATTTTATGTGCAAATAAAATAATATTATTTAACTAAAAACTAGCGACACAAACTCAAATAATGTAATTAAACTACAGATTTTCTCTGCCACTGGGGGGCCTCTGGTGAATGACACAAGTTCTAAGTGATAAAAATATTTCAACTAGATAAAGAGAATGACAATCAACTTAATTCATTATAATCCAGTTTATTAATGATACAGTTTCTAAGTAAAGTATTTAAATATAAAGAAACCATTATTGATATAGAAATGAATGTATAAAACGATAAAACCTTAAATCGCAACGAATCGGAGTATAGTTCAAAATAATAATGGTAACAATCCCAAACAAATGATAAAAACTTCGAAAGAAAAAACTAAACATGTAACTATTTAAACAATCGAAATGAAGGATATGATTATGAATTCGTATAAACCAGACTCGTAAATTCATACATTTATCAATGAACAAATCAACAGAAGCACGTTCAAGGGATGTAAAATGTCATAACACTCTTATCTATGTCAATAAATATTTCATTGAAAGGTCAGAGTGTTAAACAAAATAAGTGCCAGCTAATAAGCTATCATGTACGGATACCAAAAAATTTATATATTCAGTAGAGTTTGATCAAGTGAATGCTATCTCAAACCTACAATGTAAATCTGAAATTCTGTTTTACATCTAATAAAAAAGTGCCCAGTCTTTCTTTTTTGTTTTTATTTGCAACAAAATTATGAAGTGTACCCTCGAACGGAAAGATGGCGCTTCAGGCTGTCATGTTTAAAATGATCCGTTAACGACACGACAAGAACAAACAATAACTTAAAAAGATATTTGACTAAATTTTATAAATCGTTTTTTTATAATGAAATATAAGATAGAAATATTTAACAATAGACTTATGAGTTTTATAGAATATTATCGTCAGTGCTTTAACAATTTAATAGCGAAATAAACAGACTCACAATGTAGCTTACATTCAATGAGATACTCAGTTAACTATGCCTTAACTTGTAATATAAGGCTATAAACATTATTGCGTATATTCATGAAACAGTATTGTTATTAATGTGCTTGCATACAAAAAAAAACATCAATCATTTTAGAATTTCATTATTTTTCATTATTTGTCGTCTACCTAATCTTTCGTAAAATATTCTTTTAACATTTATTTTAAATAATTCTTGCCGCTGAAGGAAACGTGTATTATTTATAAGTTCAATTTTGCATTTAGTTTTTAAAAATCGAAAATATGGTTGAAGAATTACAATTTTCAAAATTTTATAATTTCCTGAAAAAAAAAATTAAAATAGAAACTTTGTTGCAATTTAAGTTATTTTATCCCCCTTTAATTACAACTTCTTAATGAGAACATGCCGTTTGAGACAGGGGTGTCACAGTTTCGTTTGAATTTCGCGCAAAGCTACACGAGGGGTATCTACCCCTAATTTAGCAGCTAGTCATTACTACCCACCGCCAACTCTTGGGCTACTCTTTTACCAACGAATAGTGGGATTGACCGTCACAATACAACGCCCACACGGCTGAAAGGGCGAATATATTTGGTGGGACAGGGATTCGAACCCACGACCCTCAGATTGCGAGTCGAGTGCCCTAACCACCTGGCCATGCCGAGTCAGGGTGTCATGGAAAGGGGAAATTTAAAGTTTATGTATAGAAAATATATAACAATACTGTGTAAGTTTTGTAGATGGCTTTTCATACCACCGACGAAGCGAGATGGGCACATAATTTTGGTGAGGTAATTTTGTTAATCCTTCAAACGAATCGTATTTTGAAAACATTTACTTGCATAAATAGTAAAGTTCTTTTCCATGGCATAAACAAAATAACAACAACAACAAAAACTGCATCTTAGCATTAAATCCAGCTGTAGTATACGAATATACTAAGTGTTTCTATTTTCGTGTAGTATTTATTCTGAATTCATTTTTTAAAAACCTATTTTGAAGGAAGGAAGTTGTGGATCTATTCACCAATCTAGTAGCAAGATTATTGTCTCGTGTCTGCACAAGTACACACAATGTTTTTTGCTTTGTCTGTAATATGGACTGTTTAATTCAACATCACACGTGTCCAGTCCCTATATTTCTCACATAGCTTAAAACTCGGTTGGTTTTCAAATTCAGCTTACTTAGTAAGTTTCATATTAGATCCTTCCGTTATTAAGTGAACCTACCTAAGTGAATACCGCTCAAAGGTAACTTGAAACAAGGTCAGCTTAACTGTTTTCTCTACTTGCTCCAACCCCTCTCCCATGAGGGGAGGGGGTGGAGGGCAGTTGAGCTTTTGTTGATTTTTCTTAGCGGTTTTATAAACTGCTTGGCAGAATGAATCTGGATGGGCTAGAGTGAAATTTGTGGTGCACGCCCCCCTACCCCCCCCCCCCAGCACCGGCCCTGTGAAAGGTGTACATATTCAGAATAAAAAATGAATTCAGTTGTAGAGCTATTCAATTCGACGACCTAATAGAGCTCTGAAAATATATAGGTTCGAGTCTTACAAGATACCTTGTATCTTCTTCATTTTATGATAGCATCTCCACGTGACTGGTCATTCTCTCACAGCATTTGTTAGTTGTAACATACGGACATAATCCATTTAGCCATAAAAGAACGTTGACCCTTTTTATTCTACGGTGTAAAATTTCTACAACATAAGTACGTTGACCCTTTCTATTCTATGGTGTAAACTTTCTGCAACATAAGAACGTTGACCCTTTCTATTCTATGGTGTAAACATTCTACAACATAAGAACGTTGACCCTTTCTATTCTATGGTGTAAACTTTCTACAACATAAGTACGTTGACCCTTTCTAAGAAAGTTTACACCATAGAAAACGTTCTTATGTTGTGACCCTTTCTATTCTATGGTGTAAAATTTCTGCAACATCCCCATAAAGAAAGAAGATACTATTAGAGAACAACAAAGATACTATAGCAACTAGAATGAAACAAATTTTAGACCACTTTGTTATGCCAAAACTGCATAGAAACAGAGAGAAAAAATAATAATAATTCCTATTTCACTAAAGATGGTGGGAACACATAACATGCCTGCATATCACACTTTCCCCGCATCCCTGTTCCAGGATTGAACTCAAGCCAAAAATTAGAATTATACTTTAACCCAATAAACCATAAATCGTGATATGATCAATAAGCACATTAACTTCCTATTGTTCATACGAACGATTCCACTCAACATGGACGACACAAGCCATAGAGAACGAAACTACATTCAATCATAAGAAAATAAGCCTTCAACTAAAAAAAAATTAAAATCAAGATTATATATATTACAATAAAACCATTTTGCTAAAATCAGAAAAAATAATAAGTGATGATCATTGAAAAACTCGTCAACTACAAAACTGATACAATACAATGCGTAAGAAAGAAATAATAGAAAAATATTTGAAAGCCATTAAATAAAAAAATTGCATCATACGATAATAAACCAGTTAACAATGATATCCACGTAAGTTTGTTTGTTTGTAATT
>NW_013666965.1:258504-261850 GCF_000517525.1 Limulus polyphemus
GTAAGTCCGCAGACATACTACTGTGCCACTAGGGGGCAACTGTATACAAATATTCTTTAACCTTCTATTGCATGCATTACGAAAATACAGCGGTACTATTTTTTTCCTTGAATTTATTACTTAGATAGGTCTGTATTGCACAAAAATGTTTTTGTGAAATATGTTTTGGTAAGTTATGAATGCACACATTACCTGGAAGTAACATTGTTCAATTGAGGAACCAACAAATATAATTACATGGTATATTTTGGCCGTTACCTAGAAGTAAGGGTATTCAACTACAAAACTGAAACTTTTGTATGTGTATTAAACAAGAAAAAGAGATTTGTTACTTGTATGCTAGAATGTACGCTGTTAAGCCTTTATTAAGTACGGCCTTCTTTGGTGGAGATAAATTAACACTGTAACTTGTGTAAGTTTTTTTCCTAAAGATTAGTTATGACTAAACTTTAACATATTTAATACTATTAATACATAAACTTGTAATATTATTCTACGCCCTGGCCAGGTGGTTAGGGCGCTCGACTCGCAATCTGAGGGTCGTGGGTTCGAATCCCCGTCACACCAAACATGCTCGCCCTTTCAGCAGTGGGGGCGTTATATTGTGACGGTCAATCCCATTATTCGTTGGTAAAATAATAGCCCAGAAGTTGGCGGTGGGTGGTGATGATTAGCTGCCTTCCCTCTAGTCTTACACTGCTAAATTAGGGACGGCTAGCGCAGATAGCCCTCGTGTAGCTTTGCGCGAAATTAAAAAAACAAAACAATATTCTACGACCTAACGTTAGGCCTTTTTAAAAACTTTGATAAGCTTTTAATATGTTGTTGTATAAACTGCCAATTAAAGTATATTTACATCAACCTTTTGTTTATATCCGTTGAAATGAAGTGAACGCGCATACACATTTAGATAATAAGGTGTGCGCGCATTTTCAGGACAGACAAAAACTGAGTATTATTATAATAGATGTATATTCACTCAACTCTTCCAACTGAATTTCATGGCTGCTGTTGTATTGTGGTTTTCTGCCACTTACCTGGCTGGCACCAGATGACCAGTTGTTGCCAATACCAGATCCAAGATTGGAAATGATTACCTTTGTTCTGTGACTGAGATTTCTTAGACAGAGCCAGAGATCTATCTCTCCTCTAACATCTAGTCTATCATCATTTGCCAGAACAAAGTTAGTACCTACTGACCATAGTGGTAGTCTAACTTGAATGATTGCAAGGTCCACTAGTGTTCCCGCTGCTCTTGTGTCAATTTCTCTCCCTTGTATGTTCAAGGTACGTACCAAAATCCACCTAGCCCTGAAAGCACTTGGCTGACCACGAAACTCTTCGGTGCAACCATTCTACCGTGTTCTCCCAAGCCTGTGGCTAAATCCAACTTGGGCTTCATAAGTTTTCAGGAGAACTTGCCACAGCGTACACTGCTTCTTGTTGATTATTCCGGACTTGCTGTTGTACCGAAATCCTTGCCTAGTTTGTTTTTTGTTAACGTAATGACATTGTGGGTTGGCTAGCATCTGCCGAGTTACTGGTTGGAACCAATAAGCCTGTCATCTTTGCTGCTGGGTAAAGTATGGAAAGCTCCTCCACCACTGTCACACCAGTTCACAACCAAAACAGATGCTTTGCTTCTCTTATCCTGTACAAAGTTCAGACAGTGGCATCATCGGGATTTGTTGTAACATGAACCTCTTGGGCGGAACACAATAGTCCTGCCCTGAATAGCACACCGACAGCCCAGGAGTGCATTTTTGTGATAGCAGGTCACGTAGCGTCATTCCTCGAATTGACGGTCCTAATACGTTATATACTAGGCCACGCACAGCCCAAAAAGATGTCATTAGTTAATATGTAATTCTTTTTAAATGGTTTTGTCCTCTCAATCTTTTTAAAGATGTTACTTAATTTCCATAAATATTGATTCACTCACCTAACAAGTGCGTTACTCTTTTGAAGATCAATAACTGTAACCCATCTACGATGTGAAGTTTATGATAATTCATTAGTTTTACTGGTTTTTAGTGATTTGATTATCTTCATGAAATATTTTGTGTTGATGACCCAGTCCAAACTTTGCTATATTTAATTGTTTTTCTTTATTGTTCATATGCATCTGCGAGACAAATTATAAGGTCCAACGTTCGACCAATGATATATATATAGGGAGAGATATTTATTTATTTGTAAATATATAATATCAAGAAGTGATGTCATACGTTTTAATTTTTGTCAAATTTGAGAACTGTTAAGACTTTAAGTCTTATTCCAGTGATGTATTAGCATTCTATTAACTTGTACCGTTAACGTTTAGGGATGAATTAAAATAAACAGAAGATTAAAAAAATAATCAAACGAAGTACCAATCTGTACCGACAGAAGGTACTTCAAGGAGAGTGTTTTGTAATATTTATACGTCACGCCAGACTTGGTACAGTACAAGGTCAAGCGGGCTACATCACCAGATGAAATCTCTTACAGTAGACAAACCAGTTTGGTATGACCACAGTATCACATGGCTAGTCATCCCATAGGCAAGGATCGCGTGATTTGAGATATATACTTAACAAATTTTCAAGGAAATTCAGCAATTTTCAGGTCTTTTTATTATTCAACATGAACGTAAATAGCGCCATCTATACCTCAGTATTTCTTTAAATTATTTATAATTATGGCACATGTTTCTTGAGATATCTTTAACTTTGCTGATAACACTATATTTTCAGCATCATAGCTTTTAAAAATGGAATCCCTCAACAGAGGGCTAAGTAAAATGAAATATAATTTTAAGAGAAAACTTTACGTGAACGAAAAAAAAAGAAAAGATATAATTAAATTACAAAAAGTGTAATTGTAAGTATTAAATGCCGTGAAAATAATGTTTGATACAGTACCGTCTTGTTTCACGTACTCAACACCAGTAGCATTTCAAATGTAAAACATCTGGCCAGGAACGTCGAGAGCCAGCACGGGTCCCGGGGCAAACATCATCGTCGGGCCCCCTTTCTCTCTCTTTTTTTAACATTTGAAATAATTTATTAAAAAGAATATCGCAAATTAGGACAGCAACGAGCTCATAAACCAGACAAAATAATAGCAGCAGCCGTTTTTACCTCACAGTATAAGCGGTAAAAACGTTAATAAAGTAACAACAAATATCTATTAAATCTATAAAATAACAAATACATATTAATTATTACTGAAATTATTATTTCAGTCGTTCTTAATGTATCAAGCGTCTATATGCAAAGAAAAGTAAAAAAAACAAAAAACGATGGTTTTATCATTAAATGAAGATATAGCCTAATAATGCTTTGCGGGCTTTACGGCATAACCA
>NW_013666965.1:262850-265780 GCF_000517525.1 Limulus polyphemus
TACATATTAATTATTACTGAAAATTATTATTTCAGTCGTTCTTAATGTATCAAGCGTCTATATGCAAAGAAAAGTAAAAAAAACAAAAAACGATGGTTTTATCATTAAATGAAGATATAGCCTAATAATGCTTTGCGGGCTTTACGGCATAACCAGGTTTCATTCGTCCGGGCCCCTAGGCAGTCCCCCCCCCCCCATCGGCGGGCCTGCATCTGGCCTAATCACTTCTCGTGCATCGATTTAACAATATACATTTTTTTTATCACAGGAAATGAATTAATCTTTAACGTTATAAGCCTTCAGAGTTTCCACTCAGCCATTAGAGACATACTTCTACATGCTGAATTTCAAATTCACGCGTATGGAAAATATTATCATTAGCTTCTTTTCATAACTACTATTTCTTTTACTGTGCGTCATTTTTATGTAATATACTCACCCTCCACTTTTATCTATCTAAACACCTCCTGAATTGTGATACAAAAGACGATTAATCTCATGGCACGTGGAGGCGCGCGCGCCTTTATCGGAAGATATTTACCGAGTGACGACAGCGTCATCTCATATCGCACCACTAAAGTTAAACAAATGGAACAAGGGATATAATTTAACATCTACAACGAATATGACGATAGTTTCTAGCGTTAAATACGTTTTTTTTCCTTCCTTTTTTTTGCACCGAAATTTCAGAAAATCCATTTGACACTTAATAACCACGTAGAAACTTTTACAAAAACACGACGCCTAGTGGTAATATTCAAGTGCTGATATCTAACAAGCAGTTCAGAAGTTTCCCCATATTGCAAGTTTAGGACTGTCAAGTGAAGAATAAAATGACTACAAACAGAAAAAGAAAACAAGCAAATACAAGTGAATAAATTCTTTATTAACAAAAGTTTACTGTGTTTTAATTTCCCGGCCAGGTTATAACTTTCCTGTTGTGATTATACTCCCCCCCCCCCCACCCGTGGCTCAACTGTAAGTCTGGAAACTTACAACGATAAAAAATCGAGTTTTGATACCTGTGGTGGGCACAGCACAAATAGCCTATTGTGTAGCTTTGTGTTTACTACTAAACGAACGAACGAACGGACTATACTGGCTGTTGGGATTGGGTATTCTACACATCTGAACAGGGCAAAGAAATACCATACTTTCAAGTCAGGCAAAGTGGCTCTGGAGTGATTGTCTACAATCCATACATTACCTGTGTGAAAAAAATATTCCAAATACCCCATACAAGAGAGGAATAATCCCAGCTTACAGCAATCTGTACAAGTATTTTTATCATCCTGCCACAGGGGATGGATACAGACACAGGGCCAAACTGGTACAGGCCTTCTTTGAAATAGCCAATGCAGTATGCAACCTTTACCTAAGTAAAAAGATTAGCATATGTTTATGACCTTTTGACAACTAGTTTATAAGAATGTAATAACCATATGCAAAACACCTGCACAGAAAGTTTGAAAAATATACATAAATTTATACCTTTTTACAGATTATTTGTGGAAATAAGAAATTAACAGTTATTTCAACTGTGGCATAATTATTTAGTGCAAAATTTACTTTGCTGCAAAAAAACCCAAGAAACTCGAAGGATATTTCTATACATGTTCAATTAACCTGATAAATTCTTTGCAGCTTTTTTGTTTTTAATTTAGCACAAAGCTATATGAAGGCTATCTGCGCTAGCCGTCACTAATTTAGCAGCGAAAGACTAGAGTGAAGGCAGTTATTCATCACCACCAACCGCCAACTCTTCTACCAACGAATAGTAGGGTTCACCATAACATTATAACGCCCCCACGGCTGAAAGGGCAAGCATGTTTGATGGAATGGGGATTCGAACCCGAGACCCTCAGATTGCGAGTCAAGCGCCCCAACCACTCAACTAACCAGAGTCTAACTCGCTCACAAAAAGATAAAAAAATATATATATCTGGCTAACGATATATGAAATTTATTGAAATTATTGTATTTTCTTCCACGGCAGACATGGTTTGGTTGTTGTTATGCGCAAAGCCACACAATAGACTATCTGTGATATGCCCACCACGGGTATAGAAACCCGGTTTGTAGTGTTGTAAGCCTGTAGACTTGTCGCGGAGCCCTTGTGGGAGGGGGTTTCCACAGCAGAAATACCTATCAATACTTTGTAACAACAGCTTGAGGCGCTATTTATACTTACGAAACGTGAACACTTATAGTAGTTGGAATATCCTAAGATTTTTTTGCACTTCTTTTTTGTGATAAATTTGATAAAACTTAAAAATAATTACAACAAAAATAATGTACAAAGAAAGCTTAATGGCTAACAGCTATAGGTGTTGTGTTGCTCTAGCCCACCCCAGTGGCACAGCGGTATGTCTGCGAATTTACAACGCTAGAATCCGGGTTTCGATACCCGTTTTGGGCAGAGCACAGATAGCCCATTCTGTAGCTTTGTGCTTAATTACAAACAGTGTTGCTCTATTGCACCAATTTGCTCAAACTTTCATGTTGTATAAATTTATAAAACTACGTACAAAAAATCTGGTAGTTTAGAAACTTTTACATCAACAGGAGTGAAAACTAACAAAAATGTGTGCCTTTGATAAAAAAAAAACAAAAACAAGGTCGCGGCCAAAAAAGTCTCAAAGGTATAAACAACAACAGAAAGTGAGAGAATGGATTTAGGTTTAGGAACAGAGTCGGTTTTTGCAAAGTAACTAGGCCTAAGAACAGATTTGGATAGAATCCAAATTATCGCACACGAGTGTATCTCATTTCACGGATGTACGTTGGCCCTGTGGTAGAGCTCTGTATTTTGGAACTGGCGAGCCAAGCTTGAATCCGTGAGATGCTACAAAATATTCTACCCATTGAAGCGGTGTGTATGAAATGAGGGTTTGTTTGTTTTGAATTTCGCGCAAAGCTACACGAGGGCT
>NW_013666965.1:266521-267543 GCF_000517525.1 Limulus polyphemus
GTATTCACATACACAAGAGTTTTTCCCATCGATCAACTCTTTGGCTACTCTTTTACCAACGAATAGTGGAATTGACCGTCACATTATAACGCCCCCACGGCTGAAAGGGCGAGCATGTTTGGTGGGATGGGGATGCGAACCCGCGACCCGCAGATTGCGAGTCGAGCGTCCTAACCGGGCCCCCTGAAATGAGGGTAATAGTCTATCTCTTATCGTGTTATTGTATATCTATTTTTAACAAAACCACGAAGGCTATCCGTTTCCGTCCTTAATTTTGACCTATTGACCAGAGGGAAGGTAGCTGTCAACAGCACTCGCCATCAACTCTTGGGCTACTCCTGTCTGACCGGATAGCAGAAATTAACACTCACCCTTTTAACGCATTTACGTCCCTAAAGCGCGTTTCTCTGGTCAAGGATCGCGAAATAGTAATCCTCGAATTCACACTTTGGGAACAATAAGAAGTAAACCACGTCCGGCCCAGATAAGAATTAAACATCTATAAAGAATCATCACAAATATATCAACTCAGTGTTCTTACAGCAGGTAATGTTGCTGCGGCTGTTACAATCTTCACCCTCCTCCCCCAGTTACACCAATTTGAAATCAACAATGATAGAGAATGTAGCCACTAAGATGATGATAAATCATACATACCTCTATGGTCTATTATTAGTTGGGTTTCCAGTTCAGAGGTTTATAACACCAAGCTGACTTAACTGTTAAATTTTTTTAACAGGATCGTGACTGATCTTTGTGTCTTGTCCCCCAGTGGCACAGCGGTATGTCTGCGGATTCACAACGCTAAAAATCGGATTTCGATACCCGTGGCGGGCAGAGCACAGAGAGCCCTGTCCATAGTTTTGTGCTTAACTACAAACAAACACAACTTTGTGTCTTTAGCTCCGAACATCTATAAATTAAGGCTTATGTTAAATATCCAATTGAAAAATATTAATTCCACTTTTGCCCCCCCCCCCCAGTGGCACAGCGGCATGTCTGCGGACTTACAACGCTAGAAA
>NW_013666965.1:268252-271825 GCF_000517525.1 Limulus polyphemus
AGAAAAGAAAACTTATATATTTTATATAAATGTTAAATTGAAATTTCATTACTATTGACAAACAGTGCAACTTTGTGTTTAACTACAAACAAACATGCTACTACACCGGGTAAACAAAGAACAGTCTGTTAATAAATAAACTTAATATTCCAGTTTATCTCTCTTCGGTTAACTTGTGTTCATGGTTACCAATGAGGAGTCGAATTCTCCGAAACTAGTATAACCCAATAACGCACGTTGATCAAATTGTAGATTGAACTGGACCTCCCTTGAACTTAGACTTCGAAATTAAACTATTTTAGGATTACTAAATTTATTTATTATATCTGCTATTGTGCGGCTATATAATGCGAAGAACTGAATAGTAGCCAATGACACTTTTTCTTCACTTCACATATCCAGTGTATAGGTTTTTCTCGTAGTGACTACAAAGCACGTTTACACCAACAGCATGTTTGAACAGCCTGGTAAAAAATTAAAATGATTCCAGCTTTGCTATACATAATATCACCTTGAACCAGAACTAACCTGGAATATATATACCTACAAAAACCATGATAAAATCACTCTAGAAAAATTCAAGGCCTTTTAGGCAATAAATAACAAAGTTTTTATAGTTCATTAAATATAGCGCTACGAACCGGTATTTGTACGAAGTTATACTACATTAATGATGACAGCTAAGTGACATAAAAACATGAAAAGCCTGTTGCACAAGAATCCGATTACACTTGTAAAGATGATCGTTTGTTTGTTTTTGAATTTCGCGCAAAGCTACACGAGGGAAGGCAGCTAGTCATCACCACCCACCGCCAACTCTTGGGATACTCTTTTACCAACGAATAGTGGGATTGATCGTCACGTTATAACGCCCCCACGGCTGAAAGGGCGAGCATGTTTGGTGGGACGGGGATTCGAACCCGCGACCCACAGATTGCGAGTCGAGTGCCCTAACCATGCTTTGCTACGGGGAACCTTATATGCTGTAGTAAGTATGGAGTTTTGTATTGATTGTAGTTTATTAATGTGTTTTGGTGCTATGTTTATCCATGCTGGGCATGCGTATTATATGAAAGGGCGTATATATGTTTTGTATATTTTGATAATATTGTCTGGTGACGTTTGTAATTAAGCACAAACCCACACAATGGGTTATCTGTGCTCTGCCCACCACGGGTATCGAAACCCGGATTCTAGCGTTGTAAGTCCGCGGACATACCGCTGTGCCACTGGGGGGCGTCTGGTGACGTTCCATAGTTTTTGCCAATAAGGCTCCTTGCATAGTTTGTACGTTTCCAAATTTTTGTTAATATTTTATTCATGTTAACTTAGAGCCGTAGGTTAAGCCTAGAAATTTTGCTGATGTTGCGGTTTAGAGAATTGTTCCATTCATATATAGTTTGGGTGGGTCATTTTTATGTCTTGTCTGTTTTACAAATACTACTAATTGATTTTTGGGAACATTTATTTTTATTCGATATTTTTGACAGTATTCTACAATATTATTTAATTGTAGCTGAAGAGTTGTTGCTGCTATAGATGGAGTGGGGGCACTTTTCCAGACCACAACATCGTCCACGAATTGTGATGAAAACCCTAAGTTTGGGTCTTTTAGGGGCATATTGCTGTGTGTATACTAATACTTTTCAAAAACTCAATGCTTCCGAATTATACTTGTCGCTTAAAAGGAAACGCCCTCCGGTGGCACAGCGGTATGTCTGCGGACTTACAACTCTAGAAACCGGGTTTCGATACCCGTGGTGGCCAAAGCACAGATAGCCCATTGTGTAGCTTTGTGCATAATTAGAAACAAGCAAATAAAAATAAATAAATCTGCTTTGTTTGAAGTTAAGCACAAAGCTACACAATGGGCTATCTTTGCTCTGTCCACCACGGGTATCGAATCTGCTTTGTGAAATGGTAAGAAATGATATTGTGAGTCATCTGTGTAGTATTATTCATATGCATCATGCGTTTTCGACCTCCTTATTTTAATGTAGAATTTTTTCAGAAATTTTTCCTCTATTCTCAATCTATGCAGCTTTGGCATCACACGTTGTTGACTTTAGTGTAGCCGCCTTTCATGTAATACCTGTTCTGCTCGTGAGAAGCGGTTGCTGTAAAGCTGTACGTTGTGCAAGACTGTAAAGTACAGCAGCGTCCTTCACCAATTGGTCAGAAACAGACAGTAAAGATAACCAACCCTAGTGTAATTTTATGCAAAAATTCTAAACAAATACTTTTCGGCTATTCCGGTGAAAAACTAAACTGGTAGTTCTAGTGTAATTAAAATTACTTTTTGAAATCACTATGTGTATATAGATGAAGAAATACAAGATTTAAATGGTAGTAAACAGGTTTATATAGAAAGACAAATGAGGTAGCGATCTTGCATTTGGTGTCTCTGTGGTCGTGCGAAGCCTGTGAACCAATCAAAACTTGTTAAACAAAAGGTCCCGCGAACTTTCTGCAAACGCAACACCGGACAGAATAAAGCTTATTATACCCGTTTTAAACTGTAGCGATAACACGTGGGCGTTAATCTACAGCAGAGTTGCATTGTGTTGTCATTAAAGTCAGTTTCCTCTAGAAGGAAGAAGAAAAAAAAAAGCCATCTAGAAAAAACCGTCGTCGGAAATAACGAGTCATCTCTCCGTAAAATAATACACAATTTATAGTGACAAGTTAAGACATCAGTCATTCGTTAACTGATATAAATTCTACGTTCCATTTTATAAAATTTAGGCAGATGTTTTGAGTATCGTAATTTTGTTTTATTTAAAAATAACATTATATCCAAGTTTATTAAATATCTTTCTCATTAGCGTTCTTTTTTTTAGTAAGTATAAAGTCTTTCATGCGTGGCCAAGCGGTTAGAGTTACCAGAATAAGAATTCAGATTCACAGTTCACCTCCCGTTGCAAATAACAACAAAAAAGAAAACGACACAAAAACACGCTCTATACTCTGGGGTCGTGGATGCGCTATAAGAGTGACTGGCAAATTCCATTGTTTAACGGGACATCTCTCATCTCTAAATTAGAGTTTGGTTTGAATTTCGCGCGAAGCAACACGAGGGCTATCTGAGCTAGCCGTCCCTAATTTAGCAGTGATAGACTAGAAGGGAAGGAAAACAGCTAGTTCTACACTACCCACCGCCAACTCTTTTACCAACGAATAGTGGGATTGACCGTCAAATTATAACGCCCCCACAGCTGAAAGGGCGAACACATTCGGCGACGGGGATCAAAATTAGGGACGACCTTGCACTGATAACCTTTGTGAAATTCTGAGGTAAACCAACTCTTTCAGGCGACTTACGATGTGTACGTTCATGAAATGTTAATTTACCAACGACAGTTGTCTAACAAAACAAAATCAAAATTCTACATCATAGAACTATTTCTGTACTTACAAAAAGTTGTAGCGGTATAAATAAAAATAATAATTTCGTAATACTATCAGATGCTAAAATGATACTTCCACAGAACGTCGACATAAACGAGTTCAGAAAATAAAAAAGAACAGAACGAAAAAGAATGTATATTTATTTGTAGATATACTGTTGCGTCA
>NW_013666965.1:272288-276207 GCF_000517525.1 Limulus polyphemus
ACGTAACAATACCCTTGTGAGGCCTAGCCATCAAGACCTGTCACTTAGAAGTGATAATGGTGTATAGATTACTAAATAACACCCGATTTCAGGCACAAAAGGGAATGAAACAAATTTGTTGTGTTTTGTGTTGTTGATAGGTGAAAGGTTAGAGTTAACAATATTTTTAACTTTGATACAAGCCCTGTATATGATAATGGGCTTAAAACCTCTAGATAGTGCTATGTTCTTAACGTAGTTCAATTCAATAAGTAAGTCTTATTTGCGGGTGCAAAGTTATATAGCACGATTTACGTAGGTGAAATAGGACGATATTTTTTTTACGATAGGTAGTGATTAGATCTTATGTGTGGCGAAATTACTAGACGTTTTAATAATTTGAGCATTGATGTAAAATGTATTCAAACCCTCACACAAATTAACATCTTACTACCCAACCCGAGTGAATCCCTATTAAGAGAACAAAAACGGGGAATATAGAGTATCCCATGTGAATGTGGAAAGAAATACACAGGACAAACGTCACGTTTTTAAGAAACAAGTCGCAAAGAACGCCAAGATCACATGCATCGAGGTGATTTCCACTTATCCGCCTTAACATATCATCAATACAAAACAGATCACAAAATACTATCCTACACGAACGCAAAGCTAAAACAGAAAAAAGACAGTTTTAGAAACTGTAAAAATCACCAAAACTAATTCCTTATCAGCAAAATTGGCCGTATCTATTCACCGTTCATACACTTGACCTCTACCTATATCCTGTCACCTGCTGACACCATTTCTGTCACATAACGACATATAAACCTTGGATTACTCAATACTGTTTGTTTGTTTTGAATTTCGCGCAAAGCTACACGGTAGCCGTCCCTAATTTAGCAGTGTAAGACTAGAGGGAAGGTAGCTAGTCATCACCACCCACCGCCAACTCTTTTACCAACGAATAGTGGGATTGACCATGACATTATAACGCCCCCACGGCTGAAAGGGCGAGCATGTTTGGTGTCATGGGGATTCGAACCAGCGACCCTCAGATTGCGAGTCGAGCGCCCTAACCACCTGGTCTACTCAATACTGAAGAAAACAGACCAATGTTGTTCTGACGAAACGTGTATGTTCCACCATCAACAGAAATTTTCCTTATGCTTATAAATCGTTGTTTATCTACCTGTTATTATATTAGCTTCATTACTCAAGTAGCTAGAAGACTTCTTTTCCAAAGTTCTTAATTTTAATAAAGACTTTAATTTAATATCATTAAATTAAACATGATATCGCCATTTTAAGTATAAAAATGACGTCATAAAAAATAATTGGCCAACAACATCATCCAATAAACACTTCAACATGTTATGAAAATACACACAGTCGTGCGAAGCGTCACAGCACTATTTTAATCTGTATCTGCATGATGCAACTTAGGGTGACATCTATCCGTTCTTACACACACTAAAATAACATTTACGCCACAGCTATCATGCATTTATTCTTCGAAGTATTTGAAAAGAAGTGTGGGCATTCTTCTGATGAACTACCTAGTCTGGACTCCGCTGAAAATTGTGCCCTGAAAATAACATGATTAAAAGATAAGCTAGCTATCCATAATTCTGAGGTGATAAACCACCCACCGCCAACATTTGTCAGACCAAATAGTGTGATTTTACCGGCATTCACGGTCCCAGTGCAAAGCGCTATATATATTGCAGTAGAGAGATGGGAACACGGAACCCCAGTTTCATAGTTTGATGACGGGATTCTAACTCGCGACCCATAGGTTGCAAGTTGAGCGTCCTAACCACTGGATCTTGTCAGGCCCTCCCATATTCTGATTTGTACTCTTTGCACCTTTTAACAACAATCGGAATTAAGTTTTAATCACACTTAAGACACTCATCACCAAAGCCATTAATCTGTTTGTTTCAGATTTTTCGCGCAAAGCTACAAACAGCCTATCTTTACACAGCCTTAAGTGAACGTGTAAACTATAGAGGGAAGGCAGCTGGACAACAGAACCAACCCTCACCGCCAATTCAATCAACTGTTATATTTACCGTCACACTTACAGCATACCAATGGTCCAAAAGTGCGCAGCGGGATTTTGCGACAAGAGGTCGCGAACAATGAATCTTCGAATTTCAGAAACCAGTAACTTAGTTCATCAACTTTAAGCCTAAAAATTTTATTGTAGGTAAAAATAAATCAGGTTTTAAAGCAAAAGTTTCTTTAATACAAAGTATTTACTAATATATATGTGTATATTCAGATCTACACCGAACATCTTTCGATAACGCTGGGATAGCTACGAATTAAACAGAAAAAAATGACGTTATAATTCTGTTAGGGTTTATGCTACGTTATATATGTATAAATGGCTCCATAATTATTGTTAATAGACGATTTAGATCAGCACTATTAAACAATAAAGATATTATAATCATTTAATGCACTTATTTCCGTTCCTGGTTAGTCGTAACAGATAAAACTTGTGGTAATAGCATCCAAGAAATATTGGGTATATCCCATCAATCAAGCAAAATCCATGACGCCGAAGTTAAACAAGTTGATCAACATGGAAAATCAAAACAAGACGTTGTGGTTATAATATTTTGGCACTTGTGTATAAAGTTAAAATCATAAATAATATTCAACGTTAAACATTTTATCTAGGCCTATCTATGGCCTTCAAAAAGTTCACGACTCTACGTGTTTCGACGTTACAACGTCATCCTCAGGAAACAGAGTCGTCAACTTTTTGAAGGCCATAGATAGGCCTAAATAAAATGTTTTTAATTGTGTACCAGACGTTTTTGAAAACATCGAAAGTCATCCCATTATTTAGAAATTAATTAACGTTTCACATTGTACTAAAATATAATTACACAAAGTTTGTTGTTAAGCACAGAGCTACACAACAAGCTATCCGTACTCTGGACACAGCGAGTACCTAAACCCGAATTTTAAACCCTCAGACTTATCGCTGAGCTACTGCGGAGAAGTTAGAAAAAGCGGAGAACAATAATCCTTTCACTTGTCTTTTTATGTCAGTAATGGAAAATCTGTAACGAAAATCAGAAAGAAATTATCTTTGGATTCTCCCGTAACGTAACGTTCATTTCAAATTACGTTAGTGGTTTGTGCATACAAATTATTTTAAAAACTTTTCTCACACGTTAAAATCACGAACTGTGGAATTGAAGATTCCATAAGATAAAGATAGAACGTCGTAATCATTGTCAACTATCTACTGCATTGTGTTCGAATTGTATATTAATTTAGGCTGAAAGAAAAAAAAATATGTAATGTTGTAATCATATTCAAGTCTATTGCATGGATTGATCAAGAATTATAAATTCGTTGAATAAAGATGGAATATCATAATTATCATCAAGTCTATATACTATATTAGGATGGGACGTCATAATAATTATCAAGCCTAAATAAAGATGGAATATCATAATTATCATCAAGTCTATATTATATTAGGATGGGACGTCATAATAATTATCAAGCCTAAATAAAGATGGAATATCATAATTATCATCAAGTCTATACTATATTAGGATGGGACGTCATAATAATTATCAAGCCTAATAAATCTATTAAAAATTATAAATATGATGGATGAGGGAGATAAAGATGGAACATTGTAATCATTAATATCATAAATAATTTTCAACGTTAAGCTGGTACACAATTAAAAATATATATAGTGTTGAAAGCGATGTTTAATTGGTTGAAAGCGATGTTTAATTGACACAAAATATATATATATAATGGTGTCAATTAAACATAGTTTTCTAACATTATACCTATATATATATTGTGTCAATTAAACATAGTTTTCAACATTATACCTATATATATATATTGTGTCAATTAAACATAGTTTTCAACGTTATACATATATATATTGTGT
>NW_013666965.1:277206-294140 GCF_000517525.1 Limulus polyphemus
AAGCACTCACCTATTCACCCTTGTTTTGACGTTGTGAGTTTAAGCACTCACCTATTCACCCTTGTTTTGACGTTGTGAGTTTAAGCACTCACTTGCTTTAATTTTCCATGATGGTGAACTTGTTTAACTTCGGCATTTTAGATCTTGCTTCACAGATGGGATATCCCCAACGTTAGATATATATATATATATATTTCAGTTAAATCACAAATCTCTATACGTATGGGTAGTAATGTCATTCTTTACTGTGTTCCTTTTCACCACTTTTTTTCCTAACAAACTTTACACTGAATTATCCTGGTTTATTTACTAACAGAGTCGATTTATAACAAGTATGAAGATTATAAGTAAGCAGCGAGTGTGTTCACCGAAATGTTTCGATCCCGTGATTAGCACACTACAAGTCAAATATATATATAGTTTAGTACAAATATTAGTTTTATTGTAGCATAAGTTGATTAATATTCTTTGCCACTTTTATTTGGCAAGTGATAAAAAACAATACACATTTGATTACTTTCAATATCAACATTATATACCTCAGTCTTTAAAACATGCATCAAACATTTTCGTCTAATCGGTATCTAATTAAAAAGTGCTAAACTGAATATTATCATATTACAGTAATTGTCATGTACAAATATATGAAACGAAAGCTTGCAGTAACGGGAGCTTGGCACGCATACAAGTTTTTATCTAAGTTACATGTAACTAATTTATGCTTGCTACTACAGTTATACATGCAAGTAAAATATACACACATTTTTACTCTGAATATACAACACAAGTAAATATGTCAACTAATATCAGAAGCTTCTTAAAATGTAAAGTAAAAATAAAATATTGAATACTAGTAGTATGCGTTTACATACTTAACCTTCCACATCTGAAGTACAAAACCATGAAATCAAACACCAAAAACCATTTCTGGATCCTAAAGCTACCATTTATTCCTCCTCTGTGGATGAAACACTGCAACCATTATTTGACTAACTATATCAAACTGATAATTTCCATCACAGAGTTGAAAACAAATAACACACACAAAAAAAAGACAATGACCCTTATTAAGTTTCTGCTAAAAGTAAACATTATCATACCAATATTTAATGATTCAAAATTATGAACACTAACATTCTAATACTCAAAAATCTGATCTGCGAATATTTTTTTTGTCTCTAATCTTTAAAGCCTGTTGTTGCCGATGTTTTGTTCGCATACACAATAAAGTACAGAAATTGAAGTTTTTAATATTGTTAATTATTTGCAGTATTTCTTCATCATTTACTCTGTGCAAACATAACACATCTTCAGTTAATACAATTTCACACTTTTCTTCATGTATTTAACAAGTTCAGTACAAACAAGCACCAAAAACCAAGGGTGTTATCAATTAATACAATTTCACACTTTTCTTCATGTATTTAACGAGTTCAGTAGAGACAAGCACCAAAAACCAAGGGTGTTATCAATTAATACAATTTCACACTTTTCTTCATGTATTTAACGAGTTCAGTAGAGACAAGCACCAAAAACCAAGGGTGTTATCTCAAACAATCATATCATACTTATGAGAAAAGGTGTGCTTGTCAGTGGTAGGTAAACATGTAGAACAGATAATAGAGACAATCAAAACCATTGGTATGAAGTGAAGTTAAAATCTTGTTCAGATCTTTTGTTTTGATAATCTGTTTCTACCATTTTTACACAATTCTACAGATTTGGATAATGTTTTTTTTTAAAGAATTATTAAAGAAGTCACACAAAGGGGTCAACTTTTTTGGGGCTATTTTGTATGAATAAATGGTGTGCATTTGTTTGTTTTTTAATTTTTTTAATTTTATGTCGTATTTAGTTCACCAGTTTAATCATGACATCAACATCAATATAAAAAAAATAAATCTGATCACAATTTGGCTGAGCAGTTACTTTACACTTTTCTTGGTTGCTATCATTTTCTGTACTTTTCATAAGAAGCAATTTTTAATTTAGGTCACAATAAATAGAATACAAAAATGGATCTTTTGCCATATCAGACATTGTAGTAAAAGTTCCAAGGAGTTTAGAACCTTGTCAGTGACTAACGAGATAGTTAGTTAATGTTAGTCGGGTATCTTATCAATAAGTAAGATGAATAAAATCACTGTTGGCTACCGATGAGGTCCCACAGATGATTGGTGATAAAGAACTGGGAGTTCTGGTTAAGATTCAGAGAGAACGGCTTCACTTCAATATTTGACTTAATTACTGTAGTTTTTATTAAGGAAACTGAGTAAATCACAGAACTGGCAACAAAATGTAAGTCTAATAATTATAGTTTTCATTATCACCATTACAATTATTGTAAATATGTGCCATAATGTAGGTAATTTGACAGTGATGAAATCAGGGTATAAGAAAAATTATTTAGTTACTATAAACAAACACGGGTCCTCGTATAGACAAAGAACCATGTAAGCTAAAGTAAAGAATGAATAAAATGGCTTGTTTAATATGAGTACAAACCTAAATACACTAGTCATCAAATATACTCTATTTAAAATCTAAATCATCAAATCTTTGAAGGATATCACAAGTCCAACTATAATTCAAGAGAGAACTGGAAGTCATAATGAACAATACAAACTGTAACAACAAAAATTAGAGGGAAAATCATGAAAAACGACAACAAACTGGAATATATGCCAGAGATAAATAAACGGAAAGTTATTATAAAAATATACACATATAGAAAAAGAGTGTAGTGAGAAAACTACAGATAAATTTAAAAAAAAAGACCGTTAAACAGCTGGAGTAAATGATAGTACAAGTTGTCGTGAGAAAAATGGATATGTACAAAACGTTGATTTTAACAACACAACCTTCAAACTTAAAGTTACAGTGAACAAAATGTAGGATACATGATAACAGGACAACTTACGGGGTATCACTCGTCGTAAGCCACAAAAACCAAAACTAAAACCCTTAAAAACAAGAAAAGTCTACTTAATTGTAAACTTAATAATGACATATTTCTTGGTGTATACATTCTGATAAAACACTCATTAATTTGATGACTGTACGTTATATCATTCACGATAATCTTACTCTGTTACAGTTTATAAGTCAAGTCCTCTCTGGTATTACTACATTAAACACACAAGTGGTAAATAAGAGAAGGGGGGAACTCCTGAAGAGCAAATTTCACAATACTTATACGAGGGAAGAATGAAGATTTGTTAAATATTTCCTTACAAAAGTAAGAACTTAAAACTTAAATAATATTAAAGTTTGATTTATTAACTATGTTTTAATGCCAAGTTTATTCGCATACAATGATAACAAAACAGTTTAATTAAATTTGTAAGGTAACTCTGTAAAAAGTTGTGATATGTGCATATTGACCTACCCATAGTGAGAGGGTTAGTTACTCTGATTAACCAAAAATAATTTTTACCTAGAAAGGATAATTTCTTCCTTTTATATTCACTAAATGGTTGATGGTGTAAAATATGACTGCGGAATACGATGGCAGTGAGATGAACTGACCACTTTCACTTTGATTGCATAGAAATAATTAAGAAACATTTTTTTTCACAATTAACAAAGTAGAAAAAATAATTCAGTTCAACTGTTTGTGGCACTGATTTAATCCATCATTTGAGTTAAAGTAACTTACTCTTTAAAAAGTTTCAAGACTTGATATTTATTGCCTGTTTGATTTGTGCTTATTACTCTTATTTGCCTACAAAGTACATTTTGATTTAGTGCCTGTTCTAATGAAAAATTCTTACAAAAATCCATTGCTTGCCCTACTAATGCTAAATTGGGTTTTGGAGTTTGAGACTTTCACTAATATTATTGTGGTCTGAATGTGGAAGCAAAAGAATTTGGTGTTCACTTTGAAAAAAATCTCAGTAGAGAAAATAGCTCAAACAACACATTCCCCCAGATACTACATGTAGTAAGATATATTTTGAACCTACAATTTAAAGCATTTTTTTTCTTATGGAAGAAGAGGATTCCATTGTTCTAAAGTTATATATCTAAAATGCTTGTTAAAGCTGCAGCTTGAAGAGTAAATGTTTCATACCAGTAATTAAAAAAAAGGCACAGAACCTATTGAGTAACTGCAGGAACTCAAGAAAGTAAAAGGATTTCCATCTGTGTGGATCACGAGTGGAAACAATCTGTAAAAGTCTAATCATTGCCAACCGATACTTTAAACCAGAGTAAAAAAGTCCTATACTTTTCTACAACCATGAAGAGATAACTACATGCAGTTTTGGAATAAAAAAGCGGATGAAATTCAGCACATAGAACAAATAAAATCAAGAAATATATATTATGCCTTTGAAGAAAGTTTAATTACCACGAGTGCTAATTTTTGTTCATATACAAAATAACCATGTAGTCAATTACCTCTCATAGAAAGATAGCACAGGACAACAGACCTTTAGGTAAACATTGTGATTTCATGTTTTAAAGCAATAGTATTTCAGTAAAGGATACAACCTTTAATTTCATCTTCTGAGCTGTCGTAGTCCCATCTCAAGCCAGTTATTTTCGTATACAGCATCAATTCTTTTCTGTAAGGTAAAAAAACAACAGTATACAAGTTGCTAAAGGTCATGATATAACATGATTTCTCTTACTTCTTAGTATAACGTGTTTTTCTACAGTTACCTGTGTAATTCAGTAATTATTTGGGACTTATTACAATTAATCGAGAACAACTGTAAGAATTTAAGCAGAATCAATGCTCAAACATTTTACCTAAAATCGTATTTCATAAAATAAGATGAACATGAGCGTGCTATTTGTCTTCATAAAAACATCAATGAAAAAAAAAAAATTCAAATTCTGATACCTTAAAGCAGGTATAGTCTCCAATTTTTTCTCTCTCACTTCTTGTAATCTTTTATCAAGTTGCTTTTTCTCCTCTTCTTTCTGTTTTATTGCCTCTTTCAACTCTGAACACTCAACTTTAATCTTATCTAACTGTTCCTTTTTGGAGTTGAGTTCTGACTGAAGTTTCTCAATTTTTTTATTATATATTTCTTGGACTGAAATATCTTTCAGTTTATTCTGTTCTTCTCGACAACGTGCCTGTAGAGCTTTATGATAAATCAGAGAATTCAATCATTTATTATCATAAAATATAAGTTTTTGGAAAACATAGATATTATTTTGTAAGAAGTAAATCATAATGTGAACTGTTTTAATACAAATGACAGACTGATAAAGACTTGTCCTTATGTATTCTGAGAATTGGGCTTAATAAAAAAAATCTTCCACCTGTTAATAACAATAACATCAATAATAAATAACACACTATTAAAGTAGTGTAATATTATTTCAATTATAATAAACAATTCTTTAGTATTGTGTAACAGTTTATATTTATTCGTAGAGATAAGTAGAATACACAGTATAATTCTTAGCTCAAGCATGAAAGTTCTATAAGGTCAAAACCTAAATAAAGATAATCAAGGTGAACATATTTTGATGAAACAACCACCTTTAGGTTAAGATTAAAATGTTGCTTTTGGCATTTCCCAAATCAACATAAAATACAACTAAGACTTATTTTTTCTTCATTTTATTTTCATATATTTTCTGAATTGAACTTTTTGAGGCAGGTAAACAGTTGCTAAAGATGGCTCACAACAGTTGCCTCATTACTACAAGATATGTGTATGACAGTAAAGGTATAGCCTCATCTTCATAAACCCTTCAATCCATATTCTAGGACGTAGAAACAACCAATTTTATCAAATAGATCAGTGCCAAAAATCAAACCTCACAAGCTTAAGTTTTACCAGGAATTCTTAGACTTACTAAATTCAGTATTTTACTTGTCAACTTTGATTTGTCCTATTGAGTTTTGAATAGCAAGGTTTCATAATAAACTGAAATATTTTGAGCCGCCACTAAAAAGGAGAATGGAGAAACCAAAGTTTTTTTCCTTAAACTTTTAAAGTTGTTTTATTAAAACTTGAAAAAACAAACAACCATCACCTTTTGATCCTATTTCTTTTCTCTTCCTTTTTATAAAACTACAGACTGACTTTCAAACTACTGTGGTTATTACTTTAGTTATAAATATTTAATTGATTTTGTTAATAAACATAAAAAAAACACCAATGTTAAAGAAAAATTTGAAATTATTTTACAAGAATTTCTCACCAGACCACCATTATAAAAGCACAGGAATAGAAATAAAAATCACAGGATGAAAAAACTAAATACTTCTAACTGGAAACAACATGACATCCAGAGAACTGGTCAATTAGATATAATAAAACAAAGAATTCAAAAATTAGCTTTGGGGTATCTAAATTAAGACAGAACTGAAATAAGTGGTTACAAAAGTTTTCTGTACATTTCAAATGTAAATATTTTTAAAACTATCTTGAAAATGACTACGATATATCAAAGATTAATGTCACGCAACTTGGAATTTTCTCTCCAAGATCTGATGTATTTCAACATTACCATTACTATATTTTACCACAAGTCAATACAGGTAAGAAGTGAGCCCGACTGATCCAATATTCTAAAATATTATTGTTCTGGTTACAGTATATGAACACAGTTGATTTTGCTAATTTTCTATTATTATCTTAAAAGATAATTACCTTTCAAGCTTTCATTGTATTTATTTTGTTGAACATCCTTGAATTCTTTAATTTGTTTTATACCATCAAAAAGTGGATTTTCTTCTTCAAAACAATACTCCAGACCAGTTCTTAGAAGCTCAAGAGATTTCACAAGATTTTCTGGCAATTCCAGCATATTTATTGTAAGGGTAACTTTCAAGGAGAAACCTGAAGTTTTATGTTTCTTTCCTGTAATTTGATGCAAAATAAAGTAAGAATGAGTGATGCTTACAATTTCTCCTGTATGTTTCCACAATAATATTTTGTCACAGACTTTACCATTTAAACATACAAATAAAAAAAATTAATATCAAATAACTTGGAGTGAAATAAAACCACATGTGTAAAAACATGCTTTCTGTACCTAACATTATAAAATACACACTGTTTACAATTTCTCCTGTATGTTTCCACAATAATATTTTATGTCACAGACTTTACCATTTAAACATACAAATAAAAAAATTAATATCAAATAACTTTGAGTGAAATAAAACCACATGTGTAAAAACATGCTTTCTGTACCTAACATTATAAAATACACACTGTTTACAATTTCTCCTGTATGTTTCCACAATAATATTTTATGTCACAGACTTTACCATTTAAACATACAAATAAAAAAATTAATATCAAATAACTTTGAGTGAAATAAAACCACATGTGTAAAAAAATTTTTTGGTATTAGGATAAAAAAACAACAACTGTGGTTACTATAAAAAATTAACTCTATAACCTAAAATACAACAAATCGTAACTTGCAGGTAGATAAATGATATCTACATAAAAATAACAGACTAACCTTTGCCTATCATGCTAAATCCTTAATAAGTAGATGGTAGGTGCCACATTCTACATATAATTTGTAAATATATTACATACACATATTATGAAGCCTTTCCAGAATTGAATCATGTAGTTATCAATACTTCTTAAACTGTTTTTAATTTCCAAAAGTTATATCCCAAGTGGCAACTTCAAATTCCATAAGTTCATTTCTAGCCCCCTTCTCCAAAAAATGTTGAAAATCAATTCCCGTTCAAAGTTACTTAACATGAAAGAAAGATTAAGGAAAATCCTGGCAGAAAGTTACAGGTAAAATTTTTTATCAGTAACAACTGGTAAATTCCCTAAACTTCTGTGCATTTAAAAACACTGGCACATAAAAAACTTTCATGTGATTTGAAATTCATCTTATGAAACACATACACACTGACTTGAGCATGTCCCATATAATTTGTTAACATTTTTATTCACTAAATAATAAACTCAGTTGGTAGCTGTACAACAAATTAGAAATCCAGATAATTATCAATACTTCTAAACTTAAGCACTTATTTATATATTGGTTCAGTTTTTATAGTACAGAATAAAATGTACAAAAAATTTATCCCTCAGACTGTTTTCATAAGCTCACTAAATATCTTAACAATGTTACTCCATCATATAAAAAACAAAAGACACCACAATGCCAAAATATTATCTTTCAGCATTATCACAGTGAAACAACTAACATAATAATAATAATAATAAGGAAACATCACAGACAGTCTTCAAATGGTGAATTCCCTTAAACATATTTCATAATTACTGTAAATTAAAAAAATAAAAAATCAGTTGCCCAAGGACAATCTATAAACTAGATTCAGATAAATGTTTACATTGTCTTTTGGTACTGCAACTAAGCAGTCACCCCCTAACTGATCATCACAGCTTGTATTGCCTTTAACATTGGTAACTTCTTTTGCATCTCAGACACTGGAAGACTCCAAATTCGATGACGAGGAACCCACTTTGAGACTAATAATGGCTGGAGACGGCTTGAATGGGCAAAGGTCTTAAAACTGAACCCTGAGGTACCCTACTAGTGACATTAATCCAGTTTGACTGAACTCTTATTTATAACAACCCTCTGCTTTCTTCCATCCAGCCACTCTTCTATCCAATTAGCTAACTTATCCTCCACACTTTTTTTTTCCAAGCCTTTTTATGTGGCACCTTGTCAAAGGCTTTCTGAAAATCCAGATACACCAAATCTACAGCCTTACCCTCATCTACCTAAGCAGTAAGCTTTTCAAAGAATGTCAAAATATTTGTAAACAATATTGACTATCCAATAAAATTCTAAACTTTATTAAATGACTTTACAAAACATCTTTTACCAGACTTTACAAATATATATATATATATTTTTTCCCCCACAACTGATGTACGATGAATAGGCCTATAATTACTGGGACAATTTTTATTACCTCCCTTGAAAAAGAGGAGTGACATTAGCTAACTTCCAATTCTTTGGCACTTGCCCACTATTATCAAATCTTGTTTCCATCTACTTGCACAAGTTTTGGAAAAAAATAAAGTATTTTTACAAAAGCATCATTTAAGTGTTGCAACATGGAATCAAATGAGCCATTATTTTAAAACTTAAGTTAAAGTTAAAATGTTTTTGTGGAGTGCTCAACTGATGAAACAATACAAAGTAACAAATTACAATGCATTATTGTCATTACAAAAACATACAAACAATATCATTGAATATATCAAAGTAACTACATTTATTAATGAATTGATCTATATAGGTAGCTTGCTTTGGTCAGAAGTTAATATTATTGAGTAAGAGTGAGAATTAAATTCGTGAGAACCTATGTTATAGGTCCGAGTTAGGACTAACGCCGTTAGTAACGACTACTGGTACTAGTATTAACTATTCACTGATAAAGTCGAAAAACAAAAACGACTGAAATTAAAATAGCTCACGCTAGGCAGACTTCCTGATAGGCAGAAATATATCTTTTCTAATTTCTCCTAGTTAATTTGTAAAATGAATATTAATTCACTTATTTTGTCCAACTTAACAGTTTATCCATATAAACAATATCGTACACTAATTTCTGATTCAAATATAGAGCGCTATGACTGCTGCTGCCCTCTAATAATACGATGGATTTTTATTTGGTAAAAAATAAATGAAACAAGTATTTGTATTTGATATTTCAGCTAATATATTCACTGTAATTAAATATGTGGAAGTAATAATTTCAAGCAATTTATATATATAATTGTTCTAAGGCAGTTTTTATTTTTTGAATTTAAACTTGCAAATTAAAAATAGTATAAGCCTGCAAAGAAAAGTTAAGGAGTAAATAAACTAAACTATTATAGTAAGTGGAGTGGAATTTATGTTATTCTCACCAGATAATTTAACATAGCCTGCTAACTGGAGTTTGGTTTGAATTTCGCACAAAGCTACAAGAGAGCTATCTACGCTAGCCGTCTCTAATTTAGCAGTGAAGGCAGCTAGTCATCACCACCCGCTGCCAACTCTTTTATCATCATCACATTATAACGCCCCACCATTGAAAGGACGAACATGTTTGGTGGGATGGAGATTCGAATTCGTGACCCTCAGATTGCGAGTCAAGCGCCCTAACCACCTGACCATACTGGACTACTAACTGAAGAACAACGTTATAATGTGTATATGAACAGATTATTATTATTTAGTGAGTAGATGAAATTTGAATATCGTTTTAAATAAGCTGTACCATCATCACGTAAAATAGTCATTATTTATTATTTTATAAGTTTGATTTTTGTATTACTTTTTACCACTTCTAACCCTGAAAATATGATCTTAGTAGCAGATAAAGTACATTTTGGTAACTCACTTTTAGAAGGTTCCATGCACGAAATTGTAAAAATTTAACGACATAGGGCCATCAAACACTCAAACCAGGAAAATTCTCAGTTGAGGTAAATACATGCTCAAGTTACACTTCAGAATATTTTTTATTATCCCTGTGCACGTTTCTGGTGTTCTGATTTCCTTTTCCCAAGGGCATACGTCTTATAACCAAGAAAAGAGTTTATCAAGGAAAACTGGATTTGGGAGTCTGTGTTAAAAGTGTAATAATTACAACTTGGTTTCAGGAAAAAAAATAGATACATTTAATCACGAAGGAAGATAATAAAAGGAAATATATAAAAATATTCACATTAGTCTTAGTAGTTTGTAAGGAAAATGGATGTTAAAGACAAACTGGAAAGAATCAGGAATAGTAAATTTATAATATAGGTACCACTCACTACCAATGAATTCACTACTCCAGATTCTTTCCAGTTTGCACTTGAGTTAAGCCAACTAGCCCCTTCATAAACCACTTTATGGCCAGCTTTGATATTACCTCCCTCCTTACAAACAAAGGCCCGGCATGGCCAGGTGGTTAGGGCGCTCGGCTCGCAATCTGCGGGTCGCGGGTTCGAATCCCCGTCACACCAAACATGCTCGCCCTTTCAGCCGTGGGGGCGTTATTATGTGACGGTCAATCCCACTATTCGTTGATAAAAGAGTAGCCCAAGAGTTGGCGGTGGGTGATGATGACTAGCTGCCTTCCCTCTAGTCTTACACTGCTAAATTAGGGACGGCTAGCGCAGATAGCCCTCGTGTAGCTTTGCGCGAAATTCAAAAACAAACCTACAATGTCAAAACCCAACACCATATACTAGTTAGAACCAATGAACAGATGGGAATTTCCATGAAAACACAAAAAGATGAGTAACCCCTATGTTTTCTCTATATAGCAACGTAGTGAAGAAACATGACACGAGCTTAACCTATCAAATTTTTGCGAAGCCAACACTGACCCGGAATTATTGATTAAAGAAACCCCTCAACATCAAACAACTTCCACTAACACTGAAAAACATACAGATTCGTTTAAATTGTACATTTTTAATAGGGACAGTGTTTTGTTTGTTACTCATTTAATTTATATGTTGGAGTTTTGATTAAATTACTGTTATTATAGCTATGTATTTCAGTTACTTTTCTTTTACTTTAGATACTGAAGATGGGATCTGTTGAATTCCGAAAAGTTTATTGTTTGGAATTAAGCATAAAGCTACACAATGGGCTATCTGTGCTCTGCCCACCACGGGTATCGAAACCCGATTTCTAGCGTTGTAAGTCCGCAGACATATCGCTGTGCCACTGGGGTGGGGGGGGGCGGGGGCGAAAAGTTTATTTGTGTCCCCTTGTGTTATAAATAAACCATGTTTTTTATCTTAAGTATCGTTATCCTTTTTATTGTGAGAGACAATTTAGTATTAAATTATGTTTCCCCTACATATTTTTGACACAATGATTCGCAGATTTCTGAACAATAAATTTAAATCTAAATCCAAGTATCGCTCGGTTCAAAAATGTAAGTTTTATCTCATCATTTCTTATCTTAGTAGAAAAAGCTTCACACTGTAAGGACAAATAAACAGGTTTTTTTTCCCCAAACATTTTACCCTCAGTTCCATATGAGAGTTATTTTCAAACAAGGGCAGATTGGCCCATCGGGACAAAGGGCAATTGCCTGATGGGCCGGTTCATTTGACGCATTCTTAGAAACAGATTTTAAAGTTTACTTATTTAACAAGTATGCAGCATGTGATATTTCCCGGGCTGGTCCTTTATTGCCAATCCGCCTCTGTTTTCCAAACATCTTTCCGTCTAACGCATTTATTCCAACAGAAAGACAATCTTCCGACACCAATGCGTTCTTGGGTTTAAAATACATAACTATGAGTTGGTGATTGTAAGGCCATTTACATCAGCAAAACTATTCGCCATCTTGCCATACGTATCCATGGATACATAAGATTATCCTTGAAAACTGATACAACACTTTCAAATCCTTGTTACTCTGCCATCTCAAATCACAAATTGGATAGTAATCATAATACCAATTTTAAATCTTAACCACTGGTAAGTCAGTCCTCGGTCTTCCTACCAAAGAAAGTATCTTAACAGCTGTATTTTGTGAACTTTTTAGTGTGTTTGTAGAAAATTTGTTGTATTTATATGAATTTATCTTTATACTATACCCATTTTTTATTATGCAGAACAAGCTGAATACGGATCAAGCACAATCCACACATTAATTTAAATAAATGTTATTGGATCAATCGTCTTTGTTTTCAGTTTAGAGTTGAAAGTGCTGTCATCTATCGGTAAAAATGTACTTACTAAAAATATGGAGTGTTGCTGATTTCTTTTTTCTTTCTGAAAAATTAATTTTATGTTTCTTGTAAGGAGACATTGTAAGAATAGAAACACTATTAAAGAGTAATGGGGAAATTACACACTTATCAATATAATTCAATAAAAGCTAATTACGTTTACTATAATTTTGTATTTTGAGAATTTTATTCACATATGGAATTGCTCTAATGTTTTTTCAGTTAACTTTCTGTTTGATAAGTTGTAATTTTAATCGACATATAATACAATACTTTTATGTGATCATCCCTTTACTATTAACCCCGTAGTTCACCTGGTGGCTAAGCGATAAATTAATTAATTATTTATTTTTTCGATTTTTCTTGCACAAGTACTCAACGGCTCGTTCCTTACCTAATTTTGAAATGAAAAGACAGATATTAAAGAGCAGAACCATCAATTCGTGCTTGACCGAATACTTCAATATAATATACAATAAAATACTTCGTTTGCTTTCTTTTTACCAAAATTTTAGAATTTTTTTTTCACGTATATACGTTCAGCGCTGTATTGTATTCGACTAGCCGTAAAATCAACTATGTCAGTGACTTGAAATTACCACTGGAGGAATGTAATTGATGTCAGAAATTTGGTGTATTGATAAGTGGGGTAGTTGCCCCAGTGCCCAGGCTGACCAGAGGCCCCAAAAGGACCCTTCAAAATTGGTATGTGAAATTTTGAATATTGGAATTGAAGGATGTTTATTCTGAAACACTGAAAAAACTTTAACCCTGGTTTAGTCTTCTATAAAAAAATTTCCATAGTCACTCTTCCGGGGTCCAAGCGGACCCCATTATAAAAATTAATTTAAAAATATTTAAATAATAATAAATTATTATAAACTGTTATTTTGGAAACAAAAAATACTAACATTCAAAATATTCTCTTTTATTAATTAAAAAATGAACATTGAATATTACAACTTGTTTCTTTTTTACCACCTAAACTAAGTGTAACAATTTAACACAAACTAGCCAAATACTGAAGCTACTGAGAACAACAAACATGTACGTGCTGCCATCTATCGGCGCCGATGTTTACAAAATATGCGTAAAAACCCTGGAACACTAACGCAGGGTTAATGGAGTGAAGCAAATTAAAACTTTGAAACCTAGTTACTGCACTGTGTAATTATCACACGACATTATAGAAGTGTGACTGGTGCCAATAATATATAGCACTGCAAGAGGAGTGTGGTTGGTACCAGGAAGAAAGAGCACTACAGAAAATAATTAGTACCAGGAGGACAGAACACTATGGGAATTTGATTTATGGCAGGAGGATACGAAACTACAGGAGTGTGATTGGTACAGGAGGACGGAGCACTACAGGAATACGTTAGAAACAGGGTTTCGATACCCGTAGTGGAAGCAGCACAGATAGTCCGTTGTGTAATTCTAGCGTTTCTCCATTTTCCTCACAACTCTTTATAGTTGCAAGTATATTCAAACTGGCCAACCAACAAATACCATACAGAGTATTATTATACATTCAGAACTTCTTAGATATTGTAAGATTTGTAGTAATTCACAGTTCTTAATATCTGATATTAATATATTAGTAAATAAACTGACTTTTAATGACTTCGATGAGAAAGCTTTGATTAAACATTTTAAATTATTTTATAATTGATATAAAAAGTATTTATATAAATATGAAAATATGAAAAACAAAATTATAATACAAAAAAAAGAATTTCTAAAATTTATTGTAGGGGAATAACTGGAATTACTCATTTGAACATTTCATGTCTTATATAGGTGGATTAATGTAGTGGTAGTTATATCATCTTCCCTATATAACACCTGCTACTGTGTGGATCTCTTTAGGTAGATTATTGTAGTGGTAGTTATATCGTCGTCCCTATATAAGACCTGCTACTGTGTTGATCTCTTTAGGTAGATTAATGTAGTGTTAATCTACCTAAAGAGATCCACACAGTAACAGGTTTTATATAGGGACGACGATATAACTACCACTACAATAATCTACCTAAAGAGATCCACACAGTAGCAGGTCTTATATAGGGAAGATGATATAACTACCACCACATTAATCTACCTAAAGAGATCCACACAGTAACAGGTCTTATATAGGGACGACGATATAACTAATGTAGTGGTAGTTATATCATCTTCCCTATATAACACCTGCTACTGTGTGGATCTCTTTAGGTAGATTATTGTAGTGGTAGTTATATCATCTTCCCTATATAAGACCTGCTACTGTGTGGATCTCTTTAGGTAGATTAATGTAGTGGTAGTTATATCGTCGTCCCTATATAAGACCTGCTAATGTGTTGATCTGTTTAGGTAGATTAATGTAGTGGTAGTTATATCATCTTCCCTATATAAGACCTGTTACTGTGTGGACCTCTTTAGGTAGATTATTGTAGTGGTAGTTATATCGTCGTCCCTATATAAGACCTGCTACTGTGTTGATCTCTTTAGGTAGATTAATGTAGTGGTAGTTATATCATCTTCCCTATATAAGATCTGCTACTGTGTGGATCTCTTTAGGTAGATTAATGTAGTGTTAGTTATATCGTCGTCCCTATATAAGACCTGTTACTGTGTGGATCTCTTTAGGTAGATTAATGTAGTGGTGGTTATATCATCTTCCCTATATAAGACCTGTTACTGTGTGGATCTCTTTAGGTAGATTAATGTGGTGGTAGTTATATCATCTTCCCTATATAAGACCTGTTACTGTGTGGATCTCTTTAGGTAGATTAATGTAGTGGTGGTTATATCATCTTCCCTATATAAGACCTGCTACTGTGTGGATCTCTTTCGGTAGATTAATGTAGTGGTAGTTATATCATCTTCCCTATATAAGACCTGCTACTCTGTGGATTTCTTTAGAACCATTGAAGATCTAAGTAGTAGCATGGAAGGGTGGAGGATGGGAGCTATACCAATAAGTTACGTTAGGCTTAGTATAGTAATACCTTAACATCTTGGTATTTATGTCCAAACATCATACTGGTGGCTGGAATGCTAACTCCAAGGATAGTTTTGCTGTCTCCCCCATTAATGTCTTGTATTATAATTATTTCTTCTTATTGTTTTTATTTTATTTATTTATTTTTGGTGAGCAATCACCTTCCCACATCTGGCTGCAGACAGCGAAAGGTAGTAAAGATGTGGGATGTTGTGGGCTACAGCACCCACATCTGCTCACCTCCCCCCTCTTCTGTTAAAGGCATGTGAGGCCGGTTAGTTGAGAGTATACTGGGTAGAAGGTATATCCCTAACGCAATTTGGGTCTTAATTCCACCAGTACCTCAAAAACCAGGGCACGTTACATAATGACTCACATTATGATTTGTATCCCGGTGTTGTTGGATGTTTGTTTTGTGATTGCGTTTTTTTTTTCTCTCTCTATAAAATTACATTTAATTATATTTCATCTAAGGTTTAGATATGCTGTGTAAAATTCACGCTGTCCTTCTTATTGGTATAACCTGTTTCGTAGCTTTCTTATATATAACAAACATTACAAATTAAACAGTTATTTTCCATTATCTGTTCAAGTCGTCAACATTTAGTCATAACAGATAATGTCTGTGGTCAAAGCACCCAAATGCGTTGGGGATATTTCATCTCTCAAACAAAATCCAGACGCTGGTGTTAAACTAGCCAGTAGTTATTGAAAATCAGTTTATCTATAGTAATTCTTTTATGGATAATGTTAAATTAATCATAAATACAGTGAAAGTTAATGGTTATAAGAAGTGACGTATAAAAATTTGTGTACACTTTCTATAATAAATATGTAATTATTTTAAGAAGTGGAGAAGTTAGAAGTCGTTAATTACTCAAGGTTATCTTTGGTTTAGAATTAACTAACTTTAAAGATATATTTTGTTACATTTGTTCGGTATACTACCGGATCGGAAAGACTAACTTCAGGTAGCTGGGTTTGTCTCAGCTCTCCCAGGTTATACTTAAACAAATCTTCAAACGAGGTTGGGAGTTTTACCTTGTAGAATTTTTAGGGCGGTTTTATTTCTACTTTAAGGTTCTGTCTGAATATTAAGGGTAACTGCCTTCCCACAACTGGTCGCAGACAGCGAAAGTTAGTAGGAGTTGAGACGTCGTGGGTATACGCACTGAACTCCTCACCCTTTACTGATTTTCAATAACTACTGGCTAGTTTAACATCAGCGTCTGATTTTTTTCTGATAGATGGAATACCCCCAACGCATTTAGGTGCTTTGACCACAGACATTATTCCTT
>NW_013666965.1:295140-301891 GCF_000517525.1 Limulus polyphemus
AGACATTATTCCTTATGACTTAAGTTTGACAACTAGGTTTGTTTGTTTGTTTTGAATTTCGCGCAAAGCCACACGAGGGTTATCTGCCGTCCCTAATTTAGTAGTGAAAGACTAGAGGGAAGGCAGCTAGTCATCACCACCCACCGCCAACTCTTGAGCTACTCATTTTACCAACGAATAGTGGGATTGACTGCCACGTTATAACGCCCCCACGGCTGAAAGGGCGAGCATGTTTGGTGGGACAGGGATTTGAACCTGCGACCCTCAGATTACGCCCTAACCACCTGGCAATGCCGGGCCATGACAACTATGACTGATAATGGAAAATAATTGTTTAATTTTAGTTCTATTTTAATTTTTGTTTTATATTAAGTTCCTTATTGTCTTATAGTGCTGATTTAATTGTCTGTTGACAATTAATGTAACTGAAAATATTATATTTACACACAGTTACCATCATCAGGGTTTGTAAATACACATCCCCTGCTTTGTTTTACACTTTATACAACTTATGCCCAGGCCCGGCATGACCAGGTAGATAAGGCGCTCGACTTGCAATCTGAGGGTCGCGGGTTCGAATCAATCCCACTATTCGTTGGTAAAAGAGTAGCCCAAGAGTTGGCGGTGGGTGGTGATGACTAGCTGCCTTCCCTCTAGTCTTACACTGCTAAATTAGGGACGGCTAGCGCAGATAGCTTTCGTGTAGCCTTGCGCGAAATTCAAAAACAAACAAACAACTTATGCCCCCCAGTGGCACAGCTGTATGTCTGCGGACTTACAACGCTAGAAATCTGGTTTCGATACCCATGGTGGGCAGAGCACAGATAGCCCATTGTGTAGCGTTGTGCATCATTACAAACAAACAAATATACAACTCGTGCTTTATTTTAAACGTAATTAGTTAACAAAAACAAACAAAAACTAATAACCTTAATAATAACGTTGCCAAATTAAAAAGGCATTAAATCAATTCATCCTATATTTTGTATCTCAAGAATGTTGTTATTCTTGTTTTAGTGCAAAGCTGAACAATCGGCTATCTAACGCTCTGTCCATCGCAGAGAATCGAACTCAGATTTTAGAATTGTAAGATCGTAAATTCATTGCTGACCCACCGGAGGACATTTCACAAGTGGGAAGGCTTCCTCTTCTGAAAGATGATGTTGCACTGTTGAACTATATAAAGCAACACTAACTGCTATCAGAGAGTGTGCTAGCACTCTCTATGTAGGGATGGCACAGACACCCGTATCAAAGCAATACAAAAGTCCTCTGGGTTTCCTTCTCTACAGATAATAAGAAGCTAGATATGAAGAGCCACCTGGCATAATCGCTCTATTTCCGGTGTATATGCCGCTTTTCAGCTATCCAGAGCGTCCCAAAGTCGAAAACCGAGATTTCTTATTTTTCATCATCTTTCTTCAACAGGCCTAGCGCCAACCAAGTTCTAGCAGTAACTATTAAATTTATATCATTTGATAGAGCAAAACAGTCTTCACGATCTTTGACTACCTATTTTATTATTATTCTGTGCAATATTTATAAAGCTTTAGGATACACTCTATAACCTAGTAACCCACGTACCCCATCTTATAAAAAAATAAACAAACAAGTATATAAGGAAAATAATTTATCGATAAATAAAAAAACTATGTAAGGCTGACTACTGAACTTGAAAAAAGGAACCGAACAAGATAGGGATGGAAGTGAACAAATCACTTGATCGGCTAATGATTACATAGCAGACTAAGCCGTCTTGACTTTACATGGAGAATAAAATCTCTACATTACTGGCTTCCTCACTAGCGAAACAAATAGAACCAGAATTTCTAATCGTAAAATGTTACGCTATCGTAAAATAGTCATAAAAGTAGTATTCTAAAGTTAATTAAAGAAAAGATATAGTGATGAAAGCTGAGATTCTATTCAAACACCAAGCTTTAGATAGACAAAGAGTCGAAGCCAGTATTGTAGGGATTTTATTCTCCATGTAAAGTGAAGACGGCTTAGTCTGCTATGTGATCATTAGCCAGATCAAGTGATATGTATACTTCCATCCCTATCTTGTTTGGTTCCTTTTTTTTCAAGTTCATTCCATTGAAGCTACTACTACTACTACTTTTTTTAGCATGACTAATACAACCTACTTCAAATAATAATTCTAGCCTAGGACCACAGCATGTTATATGTCTCTCAGTCAACATTGGTAAATAATAAAAATGGGCGAATGCGATAGATGAACATTTTTATCCAACCTCAAAACTTAACTATATATAGATGTATATATTACTAAAGAGTGCAGTAAAGGCTGAAGGCGTTACGAAAACATATAATACACTGACGAAATTACTTAGTTAAAATCAAACATTATGAATATTAGCCTAAAACAGAAGAAAACTAGAAGGCACTTAGTAGAGCGTATACCTCCGCCATCCAACGTTAATCATATTCGGCTCTCAAATAATACGAAAATGTGTCCGTATGTCTGTCGTTATCAACGGACACGAACCATTTTTCACAGGACAATGAGGAATAATATTCTACATATGTTTATCAAGTTTTATCAAAATTCGATCATTTTTGACAGAGTTATAGAGCAAAAATTGTGTGAAAAATTGGTCCCCATGTTAACAAATAGGGATTTATTGTGACCTTGACCTTGTTTCTACGTCAACTGTATTACTAGAATGTTCTATACTAGGCGTGGCCCTGTAAAGGGAAATCTTACCTGCTTCTTCACCAATTGTATTACTAGAATGTTAGATACTAGGCGTGGCCCTGTGAAGGGAAATCTTACCTGTTTCTACGTCAATTGTATTACTAGAATGTTAGATACTAGGCGTGGCCCTGTGAAGGGAAATCTTACCTGTTTCTACGTCAATTGTATTACTAGAATGTTAAGTACTAGGCGTGGCCCTGTGAAGGGAAATCTTACCTGCTTCTACACCAATTGTATTACTAGAATGTTAGATACTAGGCGTGGCCCTGTGAAGGGAAATCTTACCTGCTTCTACACCAATTGTATTACTAGAATGTTAGATACTAGGCGTGGCCCTGTGAAGGGAAATCTTACCTGCTTCTACACCAATTGTATTACTAGAATGCTAGATACTAGGCGTGGCCCTGTGAAAGGGAAACTAACATGCTTCTAAGCCAATTGTATTATTAGAATTTTAGATGCCAGACGTGACTTTATGGTCAGCATGTTCGGATTGTGAATCTAATAATTTACGATTCGTGACTGTTGCCACAGAAGACACTCCACACTTAGGCCATATTGACGATATAAGAGCGACAGTGAAGTCTTTTCTTCGTTCAGACAAAGGTACCCAAGAACTGGCAGTGGGCGCTGATGACTAGCTGTCTTCCTTCTAATCTATCAATTCAAAATTAAGGGTAAATATGTGCAGATAGCCGTTGTGTAGTTTACAATAATTTTATATAACTGATTTTTTTCCTTTACACGTTTAGAGAAGCACCAAACTTAAATTACTACATTGTGTAGTTCCGTCGAACTTCTAGGAGGAGGTATGAGGCTTATCTTGGAAGACTGAATGGGTTTCTTCTAGGAGGAGGAATGTGGCTTATCTTGGAAGACTGAATGGGTTTCTTCTAGGAGGAGGAATGTGGCTTATCTTGGAAGACTGAATGGGTTTCTTCTAGGAGGAGGTATGTGGCTTATCTTGGAAGACTGAATGGGTTTCTTCTAGGAGGAGGTATGTAGCTTATCTTGGAAGACTGAATGGGTTTCTTCTAGGAGGAGGAATGTGGCTAATCTTAGAAGACTAAATGGGTTTCTTCTAGGAGGAGGTACGTAGCTTATCTTGGAAGACTGAATGGGTTTCTTCTAGGAGGAGGAATGTGGCTTATCTTGGAAGACTGAATGGGTTTCTTCTAGGAGGAGGTATGTGGCTTATCTTGGAAGACTGAATGGGTTTCTTCTAGGAGGAAGAATGTGGCTTATTTTGGAAGACTGAATGGGTTCCTTCTACCTATTCAAATTTGTTTGACGATGATGTTCCAACCGGTTAATATAAGCCTTCTTGAGATCAAAACGCAGGTGTGACAAGTTTTTTTTTAATTTCTTTCTCCGGTAAAAGTAAACTATATGTATTCGCATCACAACCGAAATGGCCTAGTGTTCAGGATTCTTGTTTCTTCGTAGCTACACAATGGGCTACCTGTGCTATGCCCACCACAGGTATTGAAACTCGATTTTTAGCGTTGTAGATCCGTAAACTTACCGCTGAGCCACTGAGGGTGGGGCATTTAGGTTTTAACAAACTAATGGGGAAGGGAAGTAAATTGCTTGATTTCCAAATACTCCTGGTATTAATCCCTCAATTTCTACAAGGATCAGAAGTATGTTTGTTAAGCACAAAGCTACACAATGGACTATTTGTGCTCTACCCACCACGAGTATCGAAACCCGGTTTCTAGCGTTGTAAGTCCGCAGACATACAGCTGTGTATCAGAAGTAGAAGTTAGCCTCAGTGTCTTATACTATAATAAAATAAATCAGTTCGGATTGTACTTACCGTTTCCAAGCATCTCATAAATAGATAAAGAAAATATTTTTTTTTAGAATTGTTCGTTTGTAATTAAGCACGAAGCTACACAATGGGCTATCTGTGCTCTGCCCAACACGGGTATCGAAACCCGGATTCTAGCATTGTAAGTCCGCAGACATACCGTTGTGCCACTGGGGGCATTTTTTTTTTTTAGAAACAAACGGTTCACTGTAGGTTTATATATATATGAATATTGAAATTTTTATGATATAACACGACTTATTTTAAATGAAAAAAGATCGTATAGTATAAACCTACTGTTACGAAACGAAATTCTGAAAACAAAGAAAAATAGTAATTTTTAAAGAAGAATCTATAAGCGTAATAAGGAATTTTAAAATGCGTAGTATTTGGGACAACAACGTAAAGGACGGCCGGCGGGATTTTTTTTTTGCTACCTGACCAACATTCTTTCCCCCCCTATGTTCAGGGAAGTATATCCAACCGTCTCGTGGATAGAATACAAATAACTCAGGAAATTTATTTATCAGCTTTTTCTGTTGGTATTTTACATCACGCATTTTCATAAGTCGCATTCTGGAGTCTAGGTTTTTTTACAAATACTTGAGTTATTACTTCTTAGAAGCTATGACATTAGATTCGATGTTTCCGTTAAAAAGGGCAACTAATTACAGGTTTTAGAAACTAGTCATACGGGCACATTCTTCACAAGCCACGTGGCCTTTCGCGTGTGTTTGGCCTCCGGTAAGGACGAAGTAGAACTAAGACGTCAGGTTCGACTTCGTGCAATCATCTTGTTAGTCGGATGCCAAAGGTGGATGAAGCTGGACTTGTGTTATTCCAGGAGAGACTAGCGTTGTACATTTTTCACAGTTTAGGCTTATTTCGGTTTGTGCAACGCTGCATAAAAGACAAAACCAGAAATCTCAAAGATAATTTATTAGAACAACATTTTGTTTTTGTCAGAATGGCTTGCTCAACAATGACTTTATCTGTTGGTACGATCGGAGCAGTAGTGGCCGTAGTTTGTCTTGCTGTTGGTTTTGGGACGGACAACTGGTATGAAATTCGTATCGACAGAACCGTTATCCGGGAAAGACTTCGGGGAAACGAAGAAGGGCTGAAAGAAATGGATAACGACGTGAAGTATTTCGACAGAGATGAGGGACTATTCAGAATTTGTTTTCCTCAGAAGAAACCGCGAGGAGGTAGGTTGAATATAACATCTGGATTTTTCTACTTTTTATATGACACTAGGATAATGATACTTTTCAGATTACAAGGAAATAAACCAGGATATCTACTGTACACACGCAAGGAAATAAACCAGGATATCAATGTTGAATAATTGAAGGAAACCTCTTCGCATTGTTGGTTCTAATTTTGTACCCATATATGGTTAATGAAATAAATAAAACATAAGAATTTATAAAAGGAAAGAAATAAAATAATTATGAATCTAATATCCTTACTTTTTTTACGTTTGGTTCAAAAACATTTATAAAAAAAAATCGCCATCTTTTTAGGCTTCACTTAACCACGTACTCGTGTGTAACTACTCTCTCATCTTTACGGTGTGTACAGTAGATATCCTGGTTTATTTCCATGCATGTGTATAGTATAGCCCAGAATAAACAAAATCAAGACATATTAATAACTTTTACACACTTGCCTTAAGAAACTATTTTTATAAAATGATTAATTACACTGTATTATTATTATTGGAATTATTTTTTCATGTGCAAGGATACTATGATACATCTCCCTCCCCAAGTGATTCGGCCCTAAGCCTGAAGGCTTATAGTTATAACGCTAAAAATCGGGTTTCGATACGTATGGCGGGCTTTACGCCTAACTACAAACAAACATTGATACATTTTATAGTGGTCACCGTAATCTATAGAAATATTTCCATAATCTATATCAGTATATGAGAAACACAAGAAAAAATCAAAACACCTTAATTTTGACTGATTAGTTTTTAACATAACTTATTCATCGTGGTTTTCTTTTCTCGGTATAATATCTTTATAAATCACTATTATATGATTAAAATACGTTATATGATAGCTGTAAAGATCACTATTAAATGACTAGAATACGTTATATGATAGCTGTATAGATCACTATTAAATGACTAGAATACGTTATATGATAGCTGTATAGATCACTATTAAATGACTAGAATACGTTATATGATAGCTGTATAGATCACTATT
>NW_013666966.1:0-6360 GCF_000517525.1 Limulus polyphemus
ACTGTTCGCTTGACTCAAATATCTATCTCTTCAATCTATCTGCCGATCGCGCTGATTTTTCTCGCCAGGCTTATATATTACAAACAGGGCGTCTCGAATGCACTCGGGCCTTCATGATCCTTCAAGAAACTCCAGCTCCCATGCTTCCAATGTCGCGTGACTTCCGCTGTCGTAACAATATTTATATAAGTCATTTCTTACAACATCAGTTGTTATGGTGTAAACGCTTTTCTAAATTGGCGAAACATGATTATAGTTAATCATACTTGTCATAAGTCATTAGTATTGTGCTATATGAATATATCATGTGTTTCATTCTTTTTGTAGTATTATAATAATTATTTTGAATTTTTCTTTGTTCTTAATATGTGAAGTTTTCACATACCATGTGGTCGAAAAATCCATTAAATTGATATTGTTTCAAGTTACCATTGTTGTTCTCGAAATAGGTAATATCGCTCATAAAGAACATGGCTAATAAGATGTTCTGTAAGAATGTTGACAACAGTGTCTTTCCGTATTGTTCAGTATCTAGAGGTTACACTCCACCTATTGTTGTAATGAGAATGACCAATCATGTGGTATCTCATATAACTCGGAGTAAATGCAAAGTTTCTTCAAACTAAGGGACCTAGACTTTAGTGAGTTTAAAACCACCTCCTTCAACTGGTCAGTCTATTTCTAAAACTTGGCCTTGACCACATAAATCCGAAAGAAGCTACTTAGGGTAATCGCCTAAAGTAAGTGCTCTGCAAGTACACATAGTGTATTTGTGTTTAATATAATAAAAAAGTTCATTTTCTGTATTAGTTGTGTTTCATTATTGCATTTTAAATCGACTCAGTTAACTAAGAGTTTTTGTTTCACGTGGTAATCTATATCTTGAAACGTATCCTAATATTTAGTAGGCCTATCCAATTGCTCCAACATATATTCAGTTCACCTAAATTTTTTTTTAATAAATCCTTTATTGGGTAATTTTACGTTAATTTTCTTCTCTACAGGTCATCAGAAGCTAGATATGAAGAGCTACCTGGCATAGTTGCTCTATCTCTGCTTTCCAACTATCCAGAGCATCCCAAAGTTGAAAAGGGGCAAACAGCCAAAACCAAAGTTTTATGTTTTCGTTCATCATCATCTTTCTTCAACAGGCCTAGTGCCAACCTAGTTCTAGCAGAAGCTATGATTTTATCATCATTTGATAGAGCAAAACACCATCTTTGACTACCCACTTTATTCTTATTATATGCAAAATTTACAAAGCTTTAGAATACACTCTATAACCTAGTAACCCATGTATGCCATCTTATAAATAAGTAAACAAAAACAGCAATTAGGAAATAAATTATTGCTAAATGGAGAAGCTATGTAGGGCTGGCTACTGAACTTGATAAAAGGAATTAAATAAGATAGGGATGTAAATTGGCATATCACTTCATCGGCTAATGATCACGTAGCAGACTAAGTTGTTTCAAGTTTACATGGAGAATAAAATCCCTACATTACTGGCTTCCTCACTGGTAAATGATATAGAACCAAAATATCCAATCATGAAATGTTAGTATGTAGTAAAACAGTCATAAAAGTGGTATGTTAAAGTTAACTAAAGGAAAGGTATGCTGATGAAAGCTGAGATCCTATTCAAACACCAAGATTTCCGATAGACAAAGTGGGGAAGCCAGTAATGTAGATACTTTATTCTCCATGTTACATCAAGACAGTTTAGTCTGAAATGGGATCATTGTTAACTGCATCAAGTGGTATGTCCACTTCCATCCCTACCTTGTTTGGTTCGTTTTTTCAATTTCATTAACAAACCCTACATATCTTAATTCTTTATTTAGCGATAATTATTTTATTTAATACCTGTATGAGACAGAGACGACCACTGAGGAAAGATAGTGGTCTCGTGAATGTGATTCATGACATGCGTACATTTTACAGATGCAACGACAGTACAAATTGCAATGTTAAGTGTACCTTATGTGACATAATTTTAGTGAAGCAAGTGAATATTCTTGAGGAAATTTTACAATTGCTTCAGAATTTTGTTAGTTGAAAAGAGTTTAAGAATAAAGTTATAACAGTTTTTCAAGTTTAAGTAGATGCCTGTATTGTGAAATGAGACGAGGAACTAGGAAGTTCGAGTTAGCAAGGTGAGTGGCATAGTTTCATAAAACTAGAATTCCAGGAATTTGGTTACTTAATGTTAAAAATGAACTTGCTTTATCAGTAGTATGCCCAAAATCAAATGTACATCAATTTGACTACCATATTAGAGTAATTAAGTTAAACAATAGTGGTTATCTAAAATTAGCTAGAAATTGTAGCTTTAGAAGTGAAACTAAGTACATAGGAACTTGATTAAATGTAAAAATTCCAGAGTTAAAGGAACTGTTAACTAAAAAGGAATTACAATTAATTCAGAGTATAGATGTAGAAACAGATATTAAAGAGTTGACAGATATACTAGAAGACAATAAACATTTACCTCCTAGAAAGTCAGGATTATGTCTTAAGGATTTTCAACAGTATGAAGATTAATTATGAGCTACAGTTGAAGGACAGAGAAATTGGAAATTATCTAATTCAGTGTTGGTAACCTTATGCTTAGTAGTGGTACCAGTAAACATAACATTATATATTAAAAGAGATAAGATAGCTCTAATAAGGTTAATGACATTAGATGGGCTATGTAGAGCTAGAAAGAATAAGAAAGCAAGTTCAGACAATAATGTTTTGTCTGAGTATTCAGAAAGTACTAAAATAGTAGAATTAAATGAGTAGGCCCCATTTAATCAGGACATGGCTTGATTATGTAGATGATTGAAAAATTGACTTAACTTAACCATTTGGTGAGGTTAGTTGATTATTAAAATATGATAATAGTCAAAGTTGATAGGCAAAATTAAAAACTATAGAAAAGTTCCAGAAATGCCGAAATTTAATAAACAGTGACAACAAATTAAGAAATAAATGAAATTAATGGATAGTGACAGCAAGTCAAGAAATAAATGAAGTTAATGGACAGTGATGGCAAGACAAGAAATAAAAAATAGACAGTGATGGCAAGGCAAGAAATACACTATGTTAATGGACAGAGATGCCCTATCAATGGATGACAGTGTGGTTGTGTTTTGAATAAAGTGCACAGGTTATGTGATGGGCAAGTGAGTGCATGTGTGTGTGATCGACATGAGAGCAGAATGAGTAGTGTGACTAAATGGCCTTCACAAGAACAATCAGTAATGATGTTTGCGACCATAAAAAATAAGGACAAAGAACCACCATATTAGAAGTGGAAGGTTTCCAGATAAATGGAAGTTATTGGATCAAGGAGTTGGCTGTTTAAGATTGCCATTTGGGGTGGACCGATGTATATTGCTTCCGATCACCTTATCCCAAGGATCTCCTAAGTGATGCGGATCGATGATACGTCGACTGGTGCACAACATATCTGGAAGGCAACTGCTGGACAGATGGAACTATTCGTTTATGGACCTACTGAGAATTAGACAAGGAATCCATGAGGACTACATTAAGGTCTATATGAAAGGGAAGGAGAAGGTGCAGACACTACAGAGACAACTAGCAATTCAGTGTATCGACCTTGAAGAATATGGATGTCTGGCATACAGACATTTAGACTGTGCTAGTTATGGAAAACAGTACTGTGCTTACCACCAGTATCCACAGGAGCATTGCACATACTGGAGGGTGTGTACACTATATGAATGGATCATCAACAGCAATTGGAGTACCTTTCGGAACTTTTATAAGGACTTTTAGGTTTGAAAATGAAATCACATTTATTATCTATGTTTAAATTTGGTATATTCAGAAATATTTTTGAATGTATTTTGTTAAATGTGTTGATTACTCTTTCTTAGGGTAATTTTGTATGTATTCATGTAAACATATATATGTGTGTATTTGAAGTAGAATTTAAGTATATCAGTAATGTAAACACTGACTGATAAAGAGAGGGATGGAACAATAGGTTAGATGGTAAATTTTATTACTCATAACAAAAATTTTCTAAGGAGGGAGGAATGAAGCAATTGCTTCAGAATTTTGTTAATTTAAAAGAGTTTAAGTTAAAGTAGACATATACATGTTGAAAAGAGGTGTCAAGCAAATGCCTGAATTGCAAAATGAGACCAGGAACTAGGAAGTTCGAATTAGCAAGGTCAGTGGCATAGTTGCATAAAGGCATTGTCTAGCAACAAAGTTAGTGCACAAGGACCAATGACAGGTTGATGGATTACTGACACTAACTCGCTAGCACTAGGAAAGCTACAAAAAAATTGTGGTTGACAAGCAAAAGCAGTACTTTGAGGCAATATTGCTTACAGGACATGGGTGTATGAATACAAGTAAATAGTCAACTGGCTGACTCAACAAAACAGTAACCAATTACTTGAGAGTTTTGGTTATGGTTTTGGATTAGCCTGGGAATTCTGCTAAAGCAACCAAAAGAGTGGCAGGACTACTTGCTGGTGGTGCTGGATACTATTTGGAGGGTCGAGAGAAAACCAAGAAATTATGGTTCCTCTAGAGTTCTGAAATTTTGCTGGCAGAAGTTCTCGAGCTATAAAGGTTTCTAACATAAGCATTGTTACGTCTCTGAATGTTTGTTTGTTAATTCTTCTAAGATACAAGTCCTTTCTTTATAAAACTTGTTTATTCTTCCTCATTACAACTTTTTAATGTACTTAATTTTCACAGTTACACACACTATAGTTCACAACAATTCACTCACTTTCTATCGCGCTTAGACTTAATTGTCCGTCCCTGCAAACTATAGTTCCGATCTCTGTGTCTGCTATCCTCAGTTCCCGCCGACCGTAACCACTGTCTTCCTTTCTCTCTGCCTGCTTCGTCTCCGCTATGTCTCTGTCTTTGTCTCCACTATTGCTTCGACTCTGTCTGTCTTTCTCACTGTCTAGTGCACTTATATACGATAATACTGCCTGTTCTAGAAACTTCTAAGACTCTCAACACACTAGCGAACCTTCTAGAATATTCGTCACGTGACCCCGCTGTCGTAACACACTAGCGAATCTTCTAGAATACTAGTCATGTGACCCCCACTGTCATAACAGCAAAATTACCAGTCCATCTCTGTTGTAAGTATAGTTTATGGTTTCTCTCTTAATAAGTTAGTGTAAGTAACTTTAAAGAAATATTAGAAATGATTAATAAATGTTGTTATAATTGTTCAATGCTGGTCTGTGACTCTGTTTCTTTATTCTAACTCAATTGAAACTCCAACAATTAAGCCCACCAGGGTGCTACTTACTACATTAGTGTCTACTGACTGACTGACTGGCAGACAACACACTACTGTATAGTGATGTGAATGGTTAAAACAGGGAACTACTGTCATATCACAAGTATAAATAAATATATTTTCGGACACTCTTACTTATAAAAAATAGTATGTGTTTATTATATTTGTCATTAATAGGAATAATACTGTTATGACAGTGGAAGTCACATGACGCTGGTAACACGTAATGAGTATCTCGAAGGTTCCTGAAACCTCGAGTGTTTGCCAGATGCCCTCTATTTTGTATATACAAGGCCTGCAAGAAGTGATGGGATAGATAATTTCCAGACAGGCAGAGATAGAGATGGACAACTGAGTCAAGCACGGTAGTGACCGCAAGTAAAGTGTATGAATCATTGTGAATTCTAGTGTGTGTTTAAGTTAAAATGACTGTGGAAATTAAGTGAACTGCAAATTTGTATTGAGAAAGAATAAACTAGTTTTATTTAAGAAAGGACTTGTGTCACTAAAGTTTCATCCAAAAGAAATTATACAGGAAATTAACAAATGACCAGAGACATAACAAATTGGCATCAGAGAGTGGGAAAAGAAAAAAACGGAAACAAGAAGTGGCAAATCAAACTACAGCTTAATAGATTTGATGGCAGCAACACAAGAACAGCAAAAAAACAAGAAAAACGAGAAATGAAACAAAAAGAGAGATTACAGCAGCTGTTGGAGGAAAAAGAAACGAAACAACAAGAACGAGAAAATAAACAAGAAAAACAAGAAGAAGGATTACAGCAGCTGTTGGAGGAAAAGAAAAGAAACAAGAAGAGAGATTACTACAGTTGTTGGGGAAAACGAAAAGAAACAAGAAGAGAGATTACAACAGTTGTTGGAGGAAAAAGAAAAGAAACAAGAATAGAGATTACAGAAGTGGCAAGAAAACCTACAACAATGGCAGCTCGAACAGCAAAATAAACAAGAGAAATTACATCAGTTGTTGGAGTAAAATGAAAGAAACAACAAGAGAGACTACAGCAGTGGTTGGAAGTGAAAGAAAATAAACAAGAAGAAAGTCTCCA
>NW_013666966.1:6658-9452 GCF_000517525.1 Limulus polyphemus
CTGACAACAGGAAGCCACTTTTTGTTCATTTGTTCCATGGTTCACTGTGTTCCAACTGAAATATCCTGAACCATGATAATGGCAAATCCTTTGTCTTACCTCGCCAACCACATTTTATTTGGAAATTCACGTCTGAAAGATGATCCATTATGTCATATGGGCCTTCTCATGCAGAAGACAACTTAGGAGACTTCCCTTTGGTCTTCTTGGGATTATACAACCACACCTTGTCTCCTGGTACAAATCGGACTTCAGTAGATCGCTTATCATAACATAGCTTCATGGAATCAACAGACGTTTTCAAGTTTGAATGCACTTGATGGTGAATATCATCCATCCTTTCAAATAACACTTTCATGAACTCTGACACATTTTCAGGCAACTCTTTGTAAGGTGGGCATCCTGTTATCAGATCCACTGGCAACCAAAGTTTCCGACCAAACATCAGCTTTGCTGGAGTGTATCCAGTGGCTTCATGCTTTGCTGGTCTATATGCCATCAACAGTAGAGGGAGTAAGACATTCCAGTCATCTTGGTGGCTATTACAAAACTTTGCCAATTTTTGTCCAAGTGTCCAAATGTACTTCTCTACCATCCTATTAGACTGTGGGTGAAGTGGCATTGTCCTGGTCTTTCAGATGCCAAACAACTTGCAGCATTCTTCGAACACAGTTGATTCGAAGCTAAGGCCTTGATCTGAATGCAATTCGCATGGCATACAAATATTATTGGTGATGAAGAAATCACTAATAGCCAAAGCTACAATTGTAGCTTCCTTATTTGGTATTGCATATGCAATTATTGACTTCAAATCTTGGTCTTTCTCCTGCTCTGATTTAATATCTATACATATCTACTTCACCATCATCAACTCCTTCAGTCACCTTGACTTCAGCTTGATGAGACCTGGTTAGCTCAACCTCTCTTTTGCAGGAATGTCTGCAGTCATTTTTGCAGGGTCTTTGGCTATGTCCATCAGCATTTCCATGAGATTTTCCTTCTCTGTATTCAATATCATAATTATACTAGTCTATCTTTCTGATCCAATGTGCCAGTTGTCCCTCTGGGTTCTTTAATGATCGTAACCAGCGTAATGAAGCATGGTCTGTCCTGATGGTAAACCTAGCCCCATAGAGGTAAGGATGGAAATATGTCAGTCTCTTTACTATAGCAAGGAGTTCCCTCTGTGTTAAACAGTAATTCCTCTCTGATCGACTCAGGACCCTACAGAAATAGGCCACCACATGTTCATTTTCGCCCACTTTCTGAGACAACACTCCTCCAATTCTGACATTACCAGCATCACAATCCAGTATGTACAGCAGTGAGGGATTTGGAAGCTTTAAAAGTGGAGCTGAGGCCAATTTCTCATTCAATGTCTTGAAGGCATGCTGGCAAAAAACTGTCCATTCAAACTTCTCGCCTTTTTTTCTCAAATCATGTAGTGGAGCAGCAATAGTTGCAAAGTCATTCAAAAATTTCTCATAATAGGTACAGTGTCCCAAGAAACTTCTTAAATCTCCCACATTGTCTGGTGTTGGCCAATTACACACTGCTTTCACCTTATCAGGATCAGTTCTCACACCATGCTAACTTACAATGTGACCCAAGTAAAGCACATATTTCTGGAACAAGTTGCATTTCTTGGGATTGAGTTTAAGGTTTGTTGCTTTCAAAAACTTGAATACTTCCTCTAGCTGGGACATTTCCTCATCAAACAATGTTGCAAATACAATGACATCATCCAGGTACACTATGGCTATTCTCCATTGTAGACCTTCCAGTACTCTTTCTATCAGATTCTCAAATGTTGCAGGAGCATTACTCAGCCCGAATGCCATCACACAGTATTGCCAGAGACCTTGGCCATAAATAAATGCTTAGGTTTATCTGCTCCAGCCTTTTTCACTTGATGGAAGCCTGAATTTAGGTCCAGAGTTGAAAACCACCTGGCTCCACTTAGGGCATCAAGAGTATCATCAAGTGGGTATGAGTCTTTTTCGGTTATACTATTAAGAACACTGAAGTCCACACAGCAACATTGGGTCCCATCCTTCTTCTGGACTAAGGGAGCTGACCAGAGACTATATGATTTGTCGACTATCCTCTCCTTAATTAGGCCATCCATGACCTTCTCTATCTCTTGTCGCTTTGCTGGAGGTATTCTCCGTGGAGGGATCTTTATTGGATGGTTAGTGCCTGTGTTCATTCTGTGCTCCACGAGGTGTGTGCAGCCGAGGTCATGATCTCCTTTCAAAAAGACGTCAGCATAATTTGCCAAAAGTTCTTTTACCTGAAGAGTGTGTGATGATGCCAAATGGACTATGCTCTTCTTATAGAGATCAGTCAAATGTTCTGGAAGTGCATGTCCGTTCTTTACTGTTGTATTCCTTGCTTTAACATTGACTGGCTCTACCTCCTGGCACACACCCAACAATGCCCCTTCCTTAAGTATCTGTTCACATTTAGAGAAATTGGCCACTGTTATAGGTACTACTTGATGACCTGCTACAAGAGACCTTCCAATCTTCAAATTCGCTGGCTTGGATGGGTCTTCCACTGCCTCTACAAGCATTGGGCTTCTATGGGGATGTTCTTTTATTCTATCCCAAATTATCTTCTCTGACATAGGAGGTATTGTAGTTGATTTAAGTGCTGTTCAATGTCAGCCAAGTATACTTCTGTCTGTTCTTCATGCCCATGAGCTCAATAGTTACCCACACTGGTCTCCACAACCTTGCATAATGTCCTGTCACGCCATAAAGCTTCTGTACAGGTTCTGGTAATCCTTTGT
>NW_013666966.1:10072-13232 GCF_000517525.1 Limulus polyphemus
TCAATGTCAGCCAAGTATACTTCTGTCTGTTCTTCATGCCCATGAGCTCAATAGTTACCCACACTGGTCTCCACAACCTTGCATAATGTCCTGTCACGCCATAAAGCTTCTGTACAGGTTCTGGTAATCCTTTGTGATCCAGCACCTTGATACTCACAAGGATTTGCTGAGATGCAGAATCTGTGACAAAGTTGCAATTTTGGCCATCCAGCTTTCCTGTTACATAGACACTATATGTGCTTGGCATTTTACAACTAGCTGTTGGGACTTTCACAATAGGGGTTGGTGGGCGTACCTCAACACCAACTACTACTGGTTTCCCCAAGGCTGACTTTTTGGTAACATTCTTCTTACAATGGCTCCTCATATGTCCTTGCTCTCCACTGTACCAACAACCTTTCTGGGTAGCAGCCTTTCCAGCCATGGCATCTTCTCTGTGTTGAAGTTTCCAGCATTGATCTTTCCCATACCCAGGTTTGTTACAGTGCCAGTAAAGTCCCTCAAACCTCTGTGAAAGCTGCCCTTTTCTGGCCTTGAATCCTGATGACTGTACCAACCTTGGTACCTTTGTGCTGGTCTTAATGTTGGATTCAAATTCAAGAGCTCTGGCCATTGCATACTGCATAGTAGAGGGGTGTGCTTGCTTCACTTCAGTTGTAGACTGTCCAAGGTGTCTACAAACTGCTCCTTCAGCAACAGCTTGAGGACATTGGGTAGTGCAGTTGTGTAGGCCTTGTGTGCCATACTTTCCAAGTCCTGTGTCAGCAATTGCAGGCTCTCTCCTTTAGCACGGACTCTAGTCCTGTAGACTTCGGACTGATTGTGAGTTCCATGCCTGAGTTCTAGAGCAGCTACCAGTGCTCTACAGTTTTGCCTGTTGTCTGCTGACAACTGTTCAAGTATTTCCACTGGTTGTCCCTTCAAGTTCGTTGCCAGGTACACTGCTTTCTGCTCCTCTATCCATCCATTCATTTTTTCCCAGGAGCTCAAATCGTGCTCTATATGCTTCCCAGGGTGCTTTCCCATCGAATTCCTGTGGCTTCCTTCGTACTAGATCACCCCTATTGCTAACATTCACATCTGGGATGTGACTTCTAACGGCACTGAAGATGTCTGCATTAGGGTTTAGCTGCGGAGTCTGGAAGGGGATTTTCATTGTCTGAGGCTGATTAGATCTATGGCTAATATATCCTACTTGTGTAAAAGACAGTAAATCATCCTTTAATGTATTTAATTCACTTTGAATTTTTTTAAGTTTTTTGCATTTGCACTTCTTGTTCCAGTTGCCACTGGTGTAGTCTCTCTTCTTGTTCATTTCCTTTCTCTTCCAACCACTGCTGTAGTATCTCTTATTGTTTATTTTCTCGTTCTTCTTGTTTCTTTTCCTTTTCCTCCCACAGCTGTTGTAATCTCTGTTCTTGTTTCTTTTCTCGTTTTTCTTGTTTCTTTTCTTTTTCCTCCAACAACTGCTGTAATCTCTCTTGTTTATTTTGCTGTTCGAGCTGCCACTGTTGCAGGTTTTCTTGACACTGCTGTAATCTCTCTTCTTGTTTATTTTCTTTATCCTCCAACCACTGCTGTAGTCTCTCTTCTTGTTTCTTTTCTCGTTCTTCTTGTTTATTTTCTTTTCCTCCAACAACTGCTATAATCTCTGTTTTTGTTTCATTTTCTTGTTTCTTTTCTTTCTCCTCCAACCACTGCTATAATCCCTCTTGTTTATTTTCTCGTTCTTCTTGTTTCTTTTGCTGTTCTTGTATTGCTGCCATCAAACCTGCTAAGCGTAGTTTGATTAGCCACTTCTCGTTTCCATTTTTTTTTTCTTTTCCGTCCTACTCTTTGACACCAGTTGGTCGTTTGTTAATATCTATCTTTCCGATGAAACTTCAGTGATACGAGTCCTTTCTTAAATAAAACTAGTTTATTCTTTCTCAATACAACTTTGCAATACACTTAATTACCACAATCACTTTAACTTAACACAAGCTATAATTCACAATAATTTACACACTTTACTTACGGGTTGACTCGATTATCTGTCTATATCTTCAATCTCTCTGTCTGCTATTCCAGTTCCAATTAAAATTGTCTCGCTTTATCTGGCGTGCTTATATACAGGAATAGAGGGCGTTTAGCAAATACTGGATTATTCGTGATGTTCCCCGAACCTTCTAGTTACTCATTACGTGTTACCAGCGTCACGTGAATTCCGCTGTCATAACAATATCTTATCGAGGGCTCACAATTAGTGAGTTAATTTTTTTGAATTTCGCTCAAAGCTACACGAGGGCTATCTACACTAGCCATCCATAATTTAGCAGTGTAAGACTAGAGGGAAGGCAGTTAGTCATCACCACCCGCCGCCAACTATTGGGCTACTCTTTTACCAACGAATAGTGGGATTGATCGTCTCATTATAACGCTCCCACGGCTGAAAGGGCGAGCATGTTTGGTGTGACAGGAATTCTAACCCGCAGACTGCGAGTAGAGCGCTTTAACCACCTGGCCATGCCGGGCCTAATAGGGATCTAGATAGCTCTGTGGTCGTTACTCAAATTACTGATTATGTGTTGAGTTTCTTTTACTGCTGAAGTTATATAATATCTTTGCAAAAGTGCTAATGTCTGATTGAATCCATTGAAGTTAAATGGTTTATAATGTTCGAAATTTATAAACGTTTCTAGTGAAATATCTGAATTGTCCCGATTAATAAGTGTTATAAATATAACAATTACAGTTATAACTTATGAAGTTTGTAGCAAACCAATAATAGATAGTTATTTTAGGCCCATGGCGTTGGTTATAGGTGGAGAGTTTCTTGAAAATTCAGATTAATAACAATAGAAAGCTACACTAGCGTTTATGTACACACATATATTGTTCATTCTTACACTCAAGAATCTTCTAAAACTTTAGAGAATAGGAGGGAGTTTTCCACAACATATTTAACCGTATACTTATGTACATTTTTAAATATAAATTTAATTTAAACAAACATCTACATTAAAATAAATATAGAATAATAAATCCGTCATAGTGTTTAAAAATAAAATAGGCGTAATACCAACATTTTATGACAAGTACACAGCGTGGTCACAAATAAATAGACACCACCTTTTCAGAAAAAATTAAATTTTTCAGTCATATTCACATGAATAGATAT
>NW_013666966.1:13959-15434 GCF_000517525.1 Limulus polyphemus
AATTGAGAGAAAGCTAGCATACACAAATGGAAAAGATTAGTAAAATTCAAAGTGAATTAAATACATTAAAGAACGATTTACTGTCCTGTACACAAAGAGGATATATTAACCATGGACCTAATCAGCCCCACACAACAGGACGCCTCTTCAAGACCCTGCAGCCAAACCCTAATGCAGACATCTTCAGTCCTGCCAGAAGTCACATTTCAGACACAAGTGTCAGCAATAGGGGTGATCTAGTATGAAGGAAGCCACAGTAATACGATGTGAAGCATATAGAGCACAATTTGAGCTCCTGTTAGAAATGAATTGATAGACAGAGGAGCAGAAACCAGTGTACCTGGCAACGAGCCTGAAGGGACAACCACTGGAAATACTTGGACAGTTGTCAGCAGACGACAGGAACAATTATAGAGCACTAGTAGCTGCTCTAGAAATCAGGTATGGAACTCAAAATCAGTCCAAAGTCTACATGGCTAGGTTTAGGACGAGAGTCCATGCTAAAGAGGAGAGCTTGTAAAAGCTGGCACAGGATTTGTAAAGTATGGCACACAAGGCCTTCACAACTGTACCACCAGATTTCCTCAAGCTGTTGCTGAGGGATCAGTTTGTGGACGCCTTGAATAGTCCACAATTAAAGATACAAGTGAAACAAGCACACCCCTCTATTATTCAGGATGCAATGGCCAGAGCTCTTGAATTCGAATCCTACGTTAAGTCCAGCACAGAGGTACCAAGGTTGGTACAGTCATCAGGATTCAAGGCAGAAAAGGTCAGCTTTCAGAGAAGTTTGAGGGACTTTGCTGGCACTGTAACAAACCTGGGCACAAGAGAGCTCAATGCTTAAAACTTCAACACAGGGAAGATGCCATGGCAGGAAAGGTAGCTACCTAGAAAGCTTGTTGGAACTGTGGAGAGCAATGACATATGAGGAGCCAGTGTAAGAAGAATACCACTAATAAGTCAGCTTCAGGAAACCAGTAGTGGTTGGTGCTGAGGGACACCCACCAACCCCTATCATGAAAGTCCCAACAGCTAGGTGTAAAATGCCAAGCACATATAGTGTCTATGTGACAGGAAAGCTGGATGGCCAAAATTGCAACTTTGTCACAGATTCTGCATCTCAACAAACCCTTGTGAATATCAAGGTGCTGGATCACAAAGGAGTACCAGAAGCTGTACAGAAGCTCTGTGGTGTGACAGGACATTATGCAAGGTTGTGGGGTCCAGTGTGGGTAACTATTGAGCTCATGGGAATGAAGAACAGACAGAAAATATATTCGGCTGACATTGAAGACCAATGCATATTAGGATTGGACTATTTGCTACCGAGAAAATGTGTGGTTAACTTCGATTAAATGACGTTTGGAAACAACAAAGGCCAGATTCCAGTAAGTGTTGCTGCATCCGTTGATCTGTTGTGACAGCATTTAAGTCAACTACAATACCCCCTATGTCAGAGAAGATAATTTGGG
>NW_013666966.1:16450-17423 GCF_000517525.1 Limulus polyphemus
GTCTCTGGCAATACTGTGTGATGCCATTCGGGCTTAGCAATGCTCCAGCAATATTTGAGAGGGTGATGGAAACAGTATTGAAAGGCCTACAATAGAGGATAGCCCTTGTGTACCCGGATGAAATCATTGTGTTTGCAACAAAGTTTGATGAGGAAATATCCCAGCTAGAGGAAGTATTCAAGCATTTGAAACCAGTAAACCTCAAACTCCATCCTAAGAAATGCCACTTGTTCCAGAGACAGATGCTTTACTTAGGTCACATTGTAAGTGAGCATGGTGTGCAAACTGATCCTGACAAGGTAAAAGCAGTGTGAGATTGGCCAACACCAGACAATGTGGGAGAGTTAAGAGGTTTCTTGGGACTCTGTACGTATTACCAGAAGTTTGTGAAGGACTTTGCAACTATAGCTGCTCCAGTACATGATTTGACTAAAAAAAGGCCAAAAGTTTGAAAGGACAATTTCTTGCCAGCATTCTTTCAAGACATTGAAAGAAAAATTGGCCTCTGCTCCACTTTTAAAGCTTCCAGATCCCTCACTGCCGTACATACTGGATGCAATGTCATGTCGGAATTGGAGGAGTGTTGTCTCAGAAAGTGGGCGAAAACGAACATGTGGTGGCCTACTTCAGTAGGGTTTTGAGTAGACCAGAGAGGAACTACTGTGTAACACGGAGGGAACTCCTTGCTATAGTAAAGAGTCTAACATATTTCCATCCTTACCTCTATGGTGCAAAGGTTTACCATTAGGATAGACCATGCTGTGTTACGCTGGTTAAGATCATTAAAGAACCCAGAGGAACAACTAGCACGCTGGATTGAAAAATAGACCAGTATAATCATAATATTGAATATAGAGAAGGAAAATCCCATTAATGCTGATGGACTGAGTTGAAAACCCTGCAAAAAAAACTGCAGACATTGCTGCAAAAGAGAGGTTGAACTAACTAGGTGCCATCAAGCTGAAGTCAAGCC
>NW_013666966.1:17705-22950 GCF_000517525.1 Limulus polyphemus
CCTCCACTGTTGATGCCGTATAGAACAGCAGAGCATGAAGCCACTGGATAAACTCCAGCAAAGTTGATGTTTGGTCTGGAACTTCGGTTGGCTGTGGAACTGTTAACAGGATGCCCACTTTATGAAGAGTTGCCTGAAAATGTGTCAGAGTTTGTGAAAGTATTATCGGAAAGGATGGATGATATTCACCATCAAGTGCGTTCAAACTTGAAAACGTCTGCTGATTCGATGAAGTTATATTATGATAAGAGATCTACTGAAGTCATCTTTGTACCAGGAGACAAGGTGTGGTTGTATAATCCCAGGAAGACCAAAGGGAAGTCTCCTAAGTTGTCTTCTCCATGGGAAGGCCCATATGACATAGTGAATTGTCTCTCAGACGTGACTTTCCGGATAAAATATGGTCGGCGAGGTAAGCCAAAGGTGGTACATGCCAATAGGCTTTGGCGTCATCACGGTCCAGGACATTTCAGTTGGGATGAAGTGAACAACGAAACAAATGACGCTGCTGAAGACGTGTCACCTGAAAAAGCCACTGTCGAAGAAGGAACTCTACTCGGTTTTGAGAACAGCGAAGCCATTGATGAAGTTACTACCACTGATGTGACTGTTACCAATGATAGGACATTTCCTGATGAAGCAGATGAACCCCACATGAAGCAGAAGCCAACAAGATGGAGACCAGTACAGAAGAAGATGTGTCCCGTAAAATAAAGAGACTTTGTTGAATTGTAATTTTGTGTTTGTAAATTCTGTATATTTAATTAAGTTATTGTTCATTGTTTATCGGTTTAATGTAAGTGGCTATTGTTTGGGACAAACAATACTAAGGAAGGGGCAGTGTTACGATAGCGGAAGTCACGTGACCCTAGTAACACGTCATGAACTTCTAGAAGGATCCTGTCTTTTCCTGAAGTCTTGGGAGGTTACTAGATATGCGGTATTCTTGTATATATAAGACCGGTAAGAACTGACGGCAACAATGTAATGTGTAATTGAACTGTGGACAGAGAGAGACGTATTGTTGAGTCGAGCAAGTGAGACCTTTGTGTGTGAATTATAGCGTTTGTTATAGCGTGACTGTGGAAATTAAGTGTATTGCAAAGTTGTATTTATAAAGAATAAACCAGTTTTATTTAAGAAAGGACTTGTATCGCTAAAGTTTCTTCGGAAAGAATTTATACGGAAAATTAACTAACGAACGGAGGCGTAACAATATAAATAACTTTTCAGTTGAGTCAACATTTCGTCAGTGATTTACTCAGGGCTAGTAGTAGAACTGTTTGATGTAAAAAGTTACGTATATTTCATGAAATATTAAAGACACTGGAGTAAAAGTTTGAATGTTTAATTAACGTTTATAAAAGCTTTTCTTCGCTCTTTAGAATATTTTATTTAGATAAACACATGTTGATGAGCTCCAGACCAGACATCCCGCACTGGACTTAATATACATTCATTGAATGACTAAAAAAGTAACATGGTGTCAGGAAACGTTTCGTATATGCAGTTAGCACTATTAATATTACGGTTTTGTTTGTGAACACCATATCAATGATAATTTTTCTTAATAATTAGTTCTAGTAATATTAATAACTAGTTGGAGAAAGTTTGGACTGTATTTTCTCTTGTCTAATTCAATAATTGGATCGTTAAGCCTGGTGGTTAAGGTCAGGGATTTCCATTTGAACAGGCACCAGTGTATAAAAAGAAAATACGTGTAGGAACAAGGAAAAAGTTTTAAGATAATATTCATGCAATTTAGTTAGCACTCAGTGTCCCAAGGTAACGAGTAACCGGAATATGGAGGGAAAAAAGAGCTCGACAGAGAATTTAACTGCTAATGACAGTGAAAATAAACCTTTAGGGAATAATACGAGCATTAGGCTTACTACTACGCACTTAGCTTCTGATTCTATTACAAGTATTAGTACCAATAATGATGTTACAGCAGAAACTGAAGGTACAAACAATATTAGGACAGTTGATGAAGAATTAGATGCACTGTTGGACAGTAAGTTTGATTTATTCTTTTGACTGGGAGAAATGTTGGGCTTAACATTTACCTTAAAGGCTTAGTTACAAACTTGCCCTGTTTTGTTTGTGTGCTAAATTAGTAACGTTTAGTAATACCTATGGCAAATATAAACTTTATATTTCTATGCAATTAGAGTTAGAGTCATGTATCATTGTCACCATGATGATCATTGTACAGTAGTAAATGTCATTTTGATTTTTTTGTGTGAAGGATATTTCATTTGCAGGGTAGAAACTAAAATTTGAAAAGGTAAAGTGAAGAAGAGCTTAGGTTAAAATTAAACTTAAAACTTTGCTGTAAATTTAGAAATATCCCTGTGCAGCATATGATAAGGTGACTATATTTTATAATCCAAAACTGTGGGCACTTGTACCCATAGTCACCATAGCTATTGAGTCTGTTGCAGTGTTGTCTCTAATGATGCTGTACCTGACTACTACTACTACTAATAATAATAAAAACTGGCTGAATGATTCTTTCTAAATTTCATTTCAGCTACAGAATTCATATAACTGTAAGGAATGAAATGTAAAGGTGTTTTTGGGCAGTTTTTTCAAAACAGGGATACTTTTAGGGAATTTTTTCTCCCAGGCACAACATTCTTCAATCAGAGTCTGACCCCAGAAATTGGGTACGTATGGTGATCTTAGTATATTACTGCATAACTTGTACGTGCTATAGACTTATTGGAAATTTTCAGAGGAAGGGTATAAGGAGTAGATTAATTCCAAAAATGGAAGGGTTATTTATGAGAATAGACTATGCTGTGGTCACTAATTAGGTGACGTGATTAAACAATTAAGAACTTGTATAATTAATGACACCACATTATCCAGTATTGACATCTATATACTGGACACTAAACTGTAAACACCCAAAATGCTTACAACTGTAAGTGATCATATCAAAAATATACCATAATGCCTCAAATTAACAATATCTTTCTCAGCCTTGTGCCCATGACTTTTTAAGATTTCTTTGATTTGTTTTATTTTGAGAAGAAAAAAAAACGATGAAAGTTGATATTGTATTAAAGTTTAGAAGGTTATTCAGGATATTGTTTGGATGAAGGCCTTTAATTTCATTGTGCTATATTTTGAAAATGAGATGACGCAAGTTTAAAATTTGGAAAAGACAAGCTAGGTCGTAGTTGGTAGTTTTATTTTTTCAAACAAGTTACCATTAGAAGTAGTGGAGGCTTGCTTCATATAAGAGTTTAAGAGGGGAATAAATTATATCCTGAATTTGTTTGATTCATTTTTTTTTGTAGGTTGGAGTGCAGGGACAGCCTTGAAGGACCAAATGATCTCTTGTTGTCCCATTGTTATATTTACCTTGTCATCATTTAGAAAATTATCTAAGTAGCCTCTCAATGATATAAAGGAATAACTTAAATTTATTGCCAATATTTTTTGATTTTCCTCTTTCCAGGTTAGGATTGTGAGGCTGTAGTGTATTCAGGTAAAATCGTGTTAACCTTTGAGCTGTTGGATATGTCTGCATAATGGCTTTAGATTCTATCAAGTAATATTAAATCTCTTACTAACTAAGTTGCGATACTAAATGGTATAATTAGAACTGTACATGAAGTGAAATGCAAAAACAAAAATCTGTATTACAATACTTAATACAAATGCAGTATGTGTAGTTGTTTTACTTTACATGGAACTGTTGCTTTTACTGGAATCCCTCAACTGCTTCTCCTTCAGAATTTTGTTCCAGATTGTTTAAATCCAACATTTGTTAGTTTAGAAGAAGCATTGCATTTATCCAGAGTCTACCCATGTGACTATCATTCTCATTACTACAACGTAGGTGAGGCCAAAACCTTTAGATATCACCTGAACTACCACTGAAGAACCTGCTGTTGACATCCTTGCACAAGTTACAGTATTACAACAATATCTACCCCAACCTCTCTGGGCAAAACAAGTATTATTAAAAATGAAATAAAAAGTCTGAAGAAAATCAACTTAATGGCTTTCTCGATAACATGTGATGTGAAACTTGCATATATACACAGAATAAAGAATCACTTCAGAATAAAAACTATAGTAGTAGAAGAAGATGGAAGTGCATGGTATATTTCTATTCCTCAGTGTTACATATTTTTGTATATAACCCAAACACTTTGTTATTCCATGAAGCTCTTGTTTTTAGGAGATATACTAAAAGTTTTGGTAAGGTGTTACATATATATCATAAGCTAAGAAAATCACATTAGATTTTAGGATAGTTAGATAAAAAAAGAGTAAGAGGAAATTAATAGAGACCACTCAAAGTGGACCCTTGCTACTAGTGGAATCCCCCTGGGGTCAGTGCTTGGGCATTTGCTTTTTCGTATTTACATTAATTACAGTGATGGACAGAATTTAATAGTAAAGTTTGCTGATGGCATTAAACTCTTGACTATTTCTAACTGTATTAAATATATTGAAGTATTTAATAATGAATCAAAATGATTAGAAAGGCAAATATTTGACAAATTACCTGTAATTATATTTTATGCAATGTAATGTATTAGAATTATCATAATGTTTGTTTTAATATTCTAATTTGTTAGGGTGTAGAATGCCTAAAAATGTTCTAAGTATGTGATGCCAAGTTTTTCTAGTATGTTTATTGCTAGATTACTAATATAATATAGTTGTGAAGTGTAGAGAGAGAGAGAGATTTCAAAATAGAAAGTGACAGTATACAAGTGTTAAAGTTTATAGAATCTTTAAAAGAGGAATTATGTAATTTATTTTGTTATATGGACTGGATGTTAAATTATTTCCACCAGATAATTGAAAAGAACTTGTCAATGAAAGAAATATGCTACTACACTGGTGTAAGAAGAGGAATATTATTTCATTGAAAAATAAAGTAGAATTTTGATAAAACTTTAACTGCTGAAGATGACAACCACAAAGTCAAAGAGTGGGAGCAAAGGGTTACTCAGATGATGTATTTTTGAGACAAAATCAGGAATAAATGAACAAAATTAAAACTAGACCAAGAGAGGTAGAAATATATAACTAGGAAGAATGAGACAGAAATGTAGAAGAAAGAGATGTGACAGGAATTCAAGAGAGGAGTTACATGAAATAATATTTAAAGAATGATTAAAGTAAAAAATAGATTTGATTGATAAAGCTATTGGAGAGGTACAGTGAGATTACAGCAGCAAATTTTAAGAAATGCAAAAGGGCATGAACAAAGTAA
>NW_013666966.1:22971-38779 GCF_000517525.1 Limulus polyphemus
ACGAAACGAAAGGGACAAGTAACGAAAGTAAAAAAAGTAAAAAAAAAAAAAAAAAACAAAATACAAAGAGCATCAATGAGGTTGAAAATAACATTAATGACAAAATAAAATTTTCTGGAGAAGGAATTATTAAACATAAAGATTAAACCAGCCACACATCTTTCTGTATCAGACCAGGAGTTCAAGTATGAATGCCATTTGATACAAAATATGGAGTAGGAGAACTTGTTTGGTATACACCTATTAATGAAGGACCATAATAGACTTCTCCAACTATGACACTGGTGAATCCAGTTCCAGAATTCAGCTGGTGAGTTTAGTATTGGTCTGTCAAATAACAAATGGACTATGATGGGAAGGTAACATAGGAGTCATATCATCTTCAGTCTGAAATCATTCTTAGAGTAAAGGGTGGAACAATGAACAAGAAGAAATACATTTTACTGCCCATCTAACAGGACCAGTGTTGACAACATTATGTAACCTTCCAGATGAAATATATAACAACTCAATCATTGGTAGCCACCTTATCCAACAGGTTCAGATTTAAAATGAAGTTTCAGAATAGGGTATGTAGGAAAGAAGAGACATTAGTTGAACTTGCATATTTGAAAAAGCTTGTCCAATTTATCTTACCCTGGTGCTCTTTGTTAAATTATGGATTTGTTGGCATGTAACAAGTTTATAGATACTAGAACAGATGAGGATGTGAGAATCAGACTGAAGGAAAGTAGATGAACATCTTTAAAGAAAGCTCTGCAGTTGGTGATGGAATAAGAATCCATTAAGATTGCAGATAATTTTAAGAAGTTATATTTAGTTGCTTATTGTATCATCAAATCGAGTAGTGTTCAAACATCAATCTCTGCTGCTAATAGCTTACAATGATTAAAAAGGACTAGATAGACAACTAGTGACATAGAATGGAGGGAATTAACCACAATAATATGTTTCAAATGTAAAAGACATACTGCTAAGAACTGCCAAAAAATGCTTGTAGGAATAAGAGCTCCTCTCAAAGAGTACAAGAAAGGAGAACTGTTATAGGTGTGGTAAATCTGACCATTACAGCCAAGACTGAGGAATCAACAGCTGTTATAAAACACCAAAGAGACAATACTCCAAGGATGTCTTTGAGCCCAACCAGATCAAAGGAACACATCAGGAACCAGCAGTTTGCTGGAATTGTAGGGCAAAGCTCAGGTGAGAATATTCTGTTTGTCCCAAATTAAATAAGAAGTTCACTATTCAAAGAAACCAGTCCATGGATTTATTGATGGGAAAGCTTACAGTATGTTGAATGATGCTGGTTCTACAGCTACAATAGTTTGACCTGATTTGGTATTGAAAGTGGAAAACTGTCTGAGATATGAAGAAGGATGAGGTAATGATGGAAACAGCAAGTGTACATAAATTTCCAGCAAGAGGAAAACTAAAAGCTTTCCTTACTGTAGGAAACTTCTATGCCTCTTGATGTGTGGGTAATTGACATCAAGGAAGAATGCATATTGGGAGTTGACTTCATGTGTATACATGGATGTGAGGTTACGCTAGCTTCAAATAGCTTCACAGTCTATGTCCAGGATATTTCTATGGCATTTAATACACCAGAAATTGGACTTTTCGTGACATCCAAAAGAGTAGTCATTGTACCACCAAGAAGTGAAGTACTCATACCAGGACTTGTCAAAAATAAATTTATATCTTATGATTGGGCCATAATAGAACCAAAAACTCCAGCATGTCTTGATGGATTAAAGATTAGTAGAACTCTTCTGGATCTGCAGAATAAAAGTGTCATCACTTAGGACAAACAAGTAAAATATCTCACAAGATTGATACAGTAGCCCAATAGATCAGATAGCCAAGTGACTTTCATTTGTGAAACAGGTTGAGGCTTTCAAAAAGATAGAAGCCATGAAGGACCAGGGAGTGATTAAACCAAGCACTAATCTTTGGCATTACCTATTATACTTTTGGTAGATGTATCCAAAAGGTTCTGCATGTAGTACCAAAAGGTGAACAAAGTTACAAAGAAGGATGCCTATACATTGCCAATGATTGGCTCTACCATGAATGCCCTATCATGATGAAAATGGTTTTCAACATTGGATCTTAAATGTGCAAGTGGAAGTAGACAAAGCACGCAGAGAGAAATGGTCTTTACCATATGAAACGAATTGTGGCAATATGTAGTTTTACCATTTACATTCTGTGGTGCTCTGGCTATTTTCCAATCATAAATGAAGTGTGCTCTGTTTGAATACCCTGAAACATCATACTCGTCTACTTGGATGGCATAATTGCACATGGAAATACCTTTGATAATGCTTATGAAGGGCAAAGAAAGGTCTTGGATCAGTTAAGGAAAAATAATTTTAAGCTGAATCCAAGAAAATGTGAATTATTCCATAAAAAGGTGAGTTCAAAAAGGAATACCTCCATACACACATAGTTATTTTTCCTCTTGAAGTCCTGCATTTTTGTCTCAGAGACTTGCATGCCACCAGCCTTGGGGAAAGTACCACCTAAATTCACGTGTGTTTACGTGAATTTGTGCTACTACATGATGATGTATCGTACAGCAAAACTCTCCAACAATAGGAGTGCAACACACCTTCTTGTGCAAATCCTCTCTCTCTCTACATTCATGAACAAGAGTCCTCATTCTTTTCCTAAGCACAGTTACAGGCTTCAATTTGACAATTCCATGGTGGTGTCTTGGGTTTCTCATCATGGAAGCACATGGTCTAGGGCTACTTGTTTTTGAACGTTGGACCTCCTTCTCAGCACCATTCATATCTTATCACTTTCTAGCTTGCTATGTTCCACAGGTGATGCCTGTGGTAGCAGGTCAACTGTCTTATTCCAAACAGATTTGGCCTGGCATGGCCAGGTGGTTAGAACACTTGGCTCACAATTTGAGGGCCGCAAGTTCGATTCACCCTCCCACTAAACATGCTCGACCTTTCAACTGTGGGGCATTATAATGTAACAGTCATTCCAACTATTCATTCATAAAAGATTAGTCTATGAGTTGGCAGTAGGTGTTGATGACTAACTGCCTTCCCTCTAGTCTTTCACTGCTAAATTATGGATGGGTGGTGCAGATAGCCCTCATGTAGCTTTGTGCAAAATTCAAAATGAACCAAACCAAACAGATTCTCCCGAAGAAGTAGATGTTACATTGCAAGTTCTGTTGGATTGACTCTAACTTTGCTACTCTTAATTGGTGGGTTGATCTCTCATTGGATCACCCAACTACTGGCAATTTAATTTCCAGGTAACTCATCTTTGGACTTTGGCAGTTGATGCATTCCACCAGGACAGGACGGGATTAAACTCTAAGCCTTATTTCCACTTCATAATATGATTTGTTCCAACCCAATGTCAGGTCCTCTTGATAGCACTAGATTGGCTGCTACACCCAGGTTTCTGCTTTAGCAGTCCCTTCCAGTATGTGCAACTCTTCCACTTATTTTAAGTTCTCTTTCTGTGGAGGCAGCCATGATATTATATGGTACACCTGGTTATGCAGAAGCTCAAGCTCCTGGCATAGAGGTTATGCTGTCTTTCACTTAGCATTGGGGTTTAATTTCTAAGGTTGCTGTGTATTTGTTTCAGTTTTTGCTTAATTCAAAAGGCATAATTATCAATGGTTATGACATGCATATTGGCAATAGTGTATTGAGAGGAGGTTGAACCCATTTCAATCACTAGTGTCATCCATAACTCATTTTTTGACCTGGTTCTTTAGCAGAGGTCCTTGGTTGAACACAGTTGTTCCACATCTTCCCCTTAATTCCTGGGGCAAGTGAAATGTACCTTGCCCACATGGTTGAAGAGTGAGGATGAATATAAATAGTTCTAGACCGGATGAGTTCTGTTTCCTTTAGCTGAGTAAGGCAATTCCATCATACTGAGCCTGTAGTGTTGCCTTTCAAGCTTCTTCAGATGGAAAAGAAAGTTTGTCCATTTCAGTGTTGCTTACTTTCTTCTTGTGATACCAGTGGATTAGAATGCATCACTCTATGGCTACAGGTTGGGATCCAGTCACAAGTGTGTGTATATATATATATATATATAAACTTGCAGTCCAACCGCCCTAGCCACCAATGTGGTACATAGGTACCAAGACCCCTTAATTCCAACCCAGAGCAGTGGAACTTCAGCTAACTTATTGGGGCTGGCCTATATTGATGAAAACACATGTACCATTCCACCCATGATATTGAAATTTAGTTCTGGGCAAAGAGCAAACCTATTATGGATGTAGTGCAGTTCCCCCACTATGGTGCCAACCTTCTATTGACACACTCCTGATCTAAACCCAAGGGGAGTTAAAATTGTCCTAAATTGAAAATGTATTTCCAATAATACTTCCTCCGTTGACACTCTCCCATTCTTCCTCCCCACTAAGAGTCGGTGTTAGAGACTGGGATGGTATCAGTCTGGAAAAAGTGATAACATTATCTGAATTAGGTGCTTATATACTGTACTGGGATAGAGGGTGCATTGATGTAGGTGGAGAATATCACAAGATAAATATTGCCAAGGGCAATTGAGTAGGGTATAAAAGACTGGAGGAAGTAGGAAAATATCAGATTGATGCTTTGATGGGCAAAGGAAGAAACCCTGGCAGTCAAATAATAGCTATGTGTGAGAGAAGGTGAGTATTATTAGAAATACATATTCAATTTAGGAAAATGTTAACTATATGGGGCCCCTCCAGTAGCACAGTGGTATGTCTGTGCTAGAAACTGAGTTTCGATACCCGTAGTGGGCAGAGCACAGATATCCCTTTGTGTAGCTTTGTGCTTAATAACAAATGACAACAAGCCCTTAGATTCCTCTTCCTCCATAGACGAATCTCTTTCTGTCTTTATTGGTACAGCCTGTGACATTCTTTGTTTGTTCTAGAGGTTGTTGCTTGCAGATGGTCTGCACTTTATCCCATCAGATTCGTCAACTCTCTCATTTTCTCGCTGCTTTTTTCCTACTGCTGTTGGACAAGATCATGCATCCTAGCATGTGGACCACCTCTCATAACTTTGTCGCCCACTCTCTTCACCATTTGGCTGTCTTGTATCCTGGTTGTCACTGCCTTCCTACATTTACTGTCCTACAGTATACTCACTGTATCTAAATGAGTGAGTACATTCACCTTTGGTTAATAATATTTTCTTCCAGGATCCTGCCAGGTGGCTGGTGGTGCCTCCCAAGGTTCACTTATTTTCCAAAATTCTACATCAAGCCAGGATAATGGAAAGCACTCATACCATCTGCCCAGTTTCCATATATGCTTGCTGTTGAGATGAGGTGTCCTGCACAGCCACATGAGTTATCCTTTTGGTATATTTTGATATCTGTCTGCTGTCCATTTCAGACCATACCTATTCCATGGATTATCATGGAAAAAGCCAGTACCAGGATGCTCTGCCTGCTTTCGTGGCTCACGCTTGCTGGCTTTTCAAAATAGGTTTATGTGGTGACTCATTTGACTCTCTCCAGTAAAAGACCTTTCTAGCAGGTGTCTGATGGGGATCTGGGAATTTTCTCTGGGTCTCTACATTATAAATTCCTCCCACTTTTTCTTTGAATGGAGCAAGGGAGACCCTTACAACTTACCAAATCCTGGCCACTGGGTTTGTGGCCCATGGAGAATTCTCAATAATTGGGACCTAATTGTTGGGGAGATGAACAAATGGTGCCAGTCAGTGGAAAGTATAGTGCAGGTCACCTCTCTCATACTTATACTCATAAAATACCAGAATCTTTCCTCCTACTACCACCTGGATGTTGGTTCCTGAGTGTTCAGGTGTTGAGATGACTTAGGACCAGCCAACATAAGTCCACTCACGTGATTGGTAGGTATCCTCCTCTTACTGTGGACCAGATGAAAAATTCCTGACACCTAGTTCGGACCAAAGTTGACCCACCATATTTGCATTCCCCTTCCTATTGCCCAGATGTTGGGTTCCCATGTGGCTTGGTGTACTGGGTCTTCACATATGTGCTCTGCCTGGGTTGTCAGAACTGTCTGGTTGTCAGTCTGGGTGAAGTGTGTACCCTAGAAGAGATGAGATGCCCTAATGGAGTCCCTGCCATTGGGTGTCACACTCCATGGGTTTCCTTTGGGCACTTTCTAAAGGGAGCTCATCTGGGTAACTTTTGCACCAGCCCCTCCATCATGTCAATGTGTGATTCTAGCATTCTGTGTAAAGAGGTCTGTATCTCCTTGAAAGTTAATATTTTCCTTAACCTGAATATGTATTTCTGATAGTTATTCACTTCTGTGCACACTTCCCACTCTTCCTCCCCACTTCTGCTACAACTTTGTATTCCTTGCCTCATCATAGAATGAAGATCATGAGTGCAAAGTACAGAGGAAGCTAGGGCACAGGTTGTGTTGCCCTCCTTTCAGTGGAGGGCTTTTGCTGCATAATAAGGTCATTATGCAGTAGCACAAATCATGAGAAATCATGTTTAGATGGAAGTTGCCTAAAGGCTAGTGACAAGCAAATCTCTGAGGCCGATGCACATGGAAGATAGCTATCTGTGTGAGAGGTTAGTATCTATTGGAAGTACATTTTCACATAAGGAAAATGTTAACTTTTGAGTGATTTGTTATGGAGTTATTCAATCACATATCCTTTTTTGTTTGACACAGTTACTTTTTCTTGTAGGTGCACTAGAAGACTTCAGTAAGCCATTGCAAAAAATATGTTCAGAAAAACCAAAACCATCAGAGAATGAAAAGGTATGAAAGATGATAATTCACAAATGCCAAAATACTATAATTAAGTTCATATATGTTTTAATCTAGTGTCAAGTTACACATTGGTAAAGGCACCAGCACTTGTTTTCTATTGTTATAACCACAACAGTATTATTTTATTTATAATGAAATAGGAAATTTATATGAACTATTTTGAAGGGACAGTGTATTGTACTTAACATCTGATTATTTCCATTTCAAGATGCATTCAGCTTTTTTATTCGTTCATAATTCTGCATTTGTATACTTTTCTGAAGCTTTGTGGACTTCTAGCTCCTTCATAATATGTCTGTATTATATAGTAGCATTGCTAAGGAAACATTATTTTTGAAAATTGCATCTTTAGACATAGAATCTTTGTTGTTTATCTATTCAATGTTAGCTTGGCAAGTAAATGATTTCTACATTTCTCAAATGCCTGCACCATTACATGTATTTAAAACAGCACTCAGTGACCAGTTTATATTGATATTTTTCTATCCTCATATTTCTAGTGTATTGGATTTATTTTTTTCTATTAATTTCTATACATACTATATGGTCCAAAAATCACAATGGATGATTTTATATGTCATTCAAATACATGTGTATCTCATACTTTATCCCCTCTGTATTCTTAGAAAATGTTGATATTGGTGTAGAATTGGTTCAAATGTTCCAAGACTACAGTTCTTAGCTTTAGAATTACCAATTAATCATTGTTGGAGTTCACATATTGTATCATATCAATGCTGACATTAATGTCTGAATGCTAGAATACAAAGTGATGAATACAGCATGAACTCAAGTGGGATAATTGATAAGCTTGTGTACTGATGGATGTCTCTCTTTGGTAAGAGTGAACTCTGGTCTTGTTTCTTTTCTGATATTCTCTGTATTCTTAGAAAATGTTGATATTGGTGTAGAATTGGTTCAAATGTTCCAAGACTACAGTTCTTAGCTTTAGAATTACCAATTAATCATTGTTGGAGTTCACATATTGTATCATATCAATGCTGACACTAATGTCTGAATGCTAAAATACAAAGTGATGAATACAGCATGAACTCAAGTGAGATAATTGATAAGCTTGTGTACTGATGGATGTCTCTCTTTGGTAAGAGTGAACTCTGGTCTTGTTTCTTTTCTGATGAAAGATCTCGATAAGCTGGATTTATTGAGCTGTCATTGTGTACTACACTAAGAAAATTTAGCATCAAAGGTACTTAATCAAGATTTCAGCAGTGTGAAGAAAAAGTCATAAACATTGTAAAGTACAGTCATGCACAAGAACTCAGTCTTCACATTTTTCAGGAGCTTTTGCAAAAGCTCAGTTCATTATTAAGTACGGTAGTACTTAATAGTAGAGATCGACAAGGTTTCCAAATAATTCATTCTTCAAAAAAAAACACCCTATTGAATTCCTAAGTGGAAAACTAACTATTCAAGTATTGGTTATGATGTATTATTTGCATATATATTAATAATTTGCTAAAACGGCACCAACATTTCTGGTATGACAATTCAAAAATTTCTAAAACAGCAATATTTTTGTCTGCTACCTACCTACTAATGTCAGTGGGGCTAGCCACTAGATGGCTTGGACTATTGCTACAAGATTTCACCAGCTTACTTGACTGGTCTGTGGGTATCTGCTTTTGATATTCCGATAAATATATACAGATTTTTTTATAAATGGTAAACATATCGTACACGTACTTAAATATATTTTCAACCCAACAGATGGTGCTACATATTGATGGATAAACATGTGACAGTTTCTAAAGGTAAGGTATATACCTTATATAGGTATAACAGAAAAAGTAAACAAACAAGTGTATTGAAAAATTATGAATTTTAAAATGAAGTAATGAAATTAGAATTAAATCCACAATCACAAATTTATATAATTTAATGCCTATTTTGGCAGTTTTATACACTTATCTGTAGGCCAAAGTAAGGATTAAATTTTATGGATTTGTGATTGTGGTTTTAACCCTATTGCCACAGGTATCCTTTAGTGCCCGTGACATAAGGTTTTTGTGTCTTACATTCAAAATTTTATTATACTACTTTTTGTTTATGTTATACCAAATAACATAAAATCTTAGCAAGTAATCCATTTTTAATAGTATACAAGTTCTTAATTCTATAAGGCAATATTGAAAAAAATCCTGAATTTCCCCTAGTGTGATACACATGATACATTTTCTCTAGGTATCTTCTCTTCCCTATTTTATCCACCACCCCTACATTAACTATGAAATTAAACATAAATTACTCACAATAAAATCATCATTGCTCAGACAAACCATAATTTTTATAGCCTTCAATTTTGTTTGGTTAGAGTTATCAGATAAAAAATCAGATGCCTCCTGCAATACCCACCTGTCAAATCCTATTTCAGGATTTGTTAATAGTTGTCTTTTATGTTTAATTATGTATTACCTATAACCAATAGAAAGCCTAGGTTTTCATCTATCAAATGACATATTATATTATGATTTGTTGTGATCAGATAACTGTCAATTTCACTAATAATAAACACTTAGAATTAAGTTTCATGTTTTCAATTTTCTCAAGAGATTCAGCAGAATGTTTAATAGTATATTTATTTTTGCTACTCCAATACAAAAACCGTTGAGCAATGTACTTTGCAACATACTGTGACGAGGTGCCGATACAATGAGTCTAAAACTATTGTGTAACTTATGAATCTTAGGTAAAGTTTAAAAACAAGGTGGACAAAAATTGGAAAGAATTGAACTTTTTTGGTTTGTTCAGGTGACAAAGTTATACATTGATCAACATTTTAATTTATCAAATTATGTAATTTTGTTGTAGGATCTCTTCTAAGGGAAACATACAGTCCATCATATAACAACTGATGTACACTAGAAATGTAATCACATTTGTTCAACACCACTACACACACTCCTTTGTTAGCTTGTATAACAACAATATTATTGTTATTATTTAAGGACTGTAAAGCTATTTTTTCTTCCTCCATCAAATTACTATTCATTTTAATATTTCAAAACATACAAACCCCCGCTGACACTTATAGCTCTTCCTCAACCTCCAGAGTCTCAACTTTGCCTATCTAAGCATTGGTCTGATTTTTTTCTCTCTTGCCCCAGTCTTTTATATCCCACTCAGTTACCCTTGACAATATATTCTCCACCTATGTCAATGTGCCCTCTCTCCTGGTACTGTACTCCTCATTCAGATGATTTTATCACTTTTTCCTGACAAAGCATTTAGACACTGGTTTCTCTACACAAATGCTGTGATAATTAACGTACCTGGCTATAATTTTTGTCATCTAGTGGCATTCTTTATAAATTATATTTAATAATCATTGTTTAATTGTTGTGAAATGCTATCAATGATTTTATTCATTGTGAGATGGAGACATATATTTGGTCCAGGGGCATCTCTTAGGGGGGGTTCTGAGGCTGCTTTTGTCAATGATCCAGGACAGTCTGGAGAGAATTACTAGGTTGGCTCTCACGAGGCCAATTTGGAGTAGTCACCTCCTTCTCCATTTCTTCAATTAGTCAATTGGGTTTGTGAGCTTTTTGTGGTTGCCTTTGAATCTACTCCTTCCTTGATGGCTAACAGGTCTGAGGGTGATTATTTATTTTGTCATCCTTCACTCTTTTAGAGATGTATGGTTCCAGACTGGACCCTGTGATCACTTTGAACAGATTACAATTTCTTGGATTCGTTTGACCTTCACTACTGTTCTGAGATTTTCTTCTCCCTCCCACAGCAAGTTTTGTTGGAAACCTATCAGTTTGAGGATGAATTGTTCTTTTACTGACTTCCACCTTGGTAAGATTGTCAGCTTCTGCTCTTTCTTTGGTTTCCTGGTTCATATGTTGTTGGGATTTATTGGGTAGAGATGCTTTGTTGGAGGGAGTTTGTCTATGTGTGGTAGCTCTCTGTGAGTTACGTGAGGCTCCTTTTCTTCATCCCTTGAGTTATGCAGAAGCATTGGAATCACAAATTGATGTCACCCATTTGCTTTCTTCCTTGTTGTTGTTGGCCTCTAGACTTTCTTTGGCTCCTGCTGGAAATCATGGTGTGACTGCTTGTCATGTGTCCTGACCCCCTGCTTCTGATTCTCACTCTGTGGATACTCTTCCATCATTAGTTTCATGGCTCCTCCACTTGGGCAGATCATTGCCAATCCTCTGTGGGTGATGTCATGGATTTACTATCATATATCTATATTGATATTGATGTTTGTTTAAGTTAAGCAGGTCCTTTCTTTCTAAGACTCAGCAGCCAGGGAAAGGGATAAATCCTTCTCAACAATTCTTTTGCCAGCTATTTCTCACCTTTACGACTGATCAGACACTGATCGTTTGTTATGTGCTGTCAGAGACCCAAGATGTTATGTGCCTCACACCAACTCCTTTCAGTTTCCTGAGATTCATCCCTAATTACTTTGATGAGGTAGCTTTGCAAGTTGATTTATATTGCCTATTCTGGACTTTCTTTACAGGCAAGAAAACTTGGGAGAGTTGCATCTCATCAGATTCATCATATTTCTAAGTTTTTAACTGCTGTTTGAATTACCAGTTGGGGGAGATTGTATGGGCTAGTATGTGGCCTTCTCCCAATACTTTTCTCTCACATTCTTTACATGATCTCCAGTTTCTTCTTCTGAGGGTTTTTGACTACCCCCTTTGGCTGTTCTAACAACATCTGCTAGATTATAAGGAGGAGTGAGTAGTTTTGTCCTCCTCTTGTCTCTTTACTTTCCAGGGTCCCTTACCTCTCTATTTTTTCAATGGATCTCACTGTGTGACAAGTGTTGCCCATACAGGTGTACCTTAATCAGTCCAATTCTGCACTAACATCCAATTTAACTGTACTTACTAACAGTTGCAACAGGCTCTGTAGAAATGAGGTGTTCCATAAGACCATCAAGGAACTCACCAGATGGTATTACCATATTATGCTGGATCGCCACTCATGAACTATCATGAGTAAAGTTAAATGGGATCCTGCCCCCTCCTTGCCAATCATTGGATTCAATAAATTGGGGTTGGTTACTTTTAAAAATTTAGGGAACTTGGTTCAACTATTGTACTGTTTCCAAAGCACTGTTCCCTCAGGACTCCCAAACTTCCATTACCCCCAGATTCTACTAGTGGAGCTAGGTAGTCCTTACCCCACCCAGTTTCCAGTTACTGGGGTGGTGGAAAGAAGCTTTTCCTCCAGAGTGTTTTCCTCCACTCTTGGAGAAGAGGACAAAATTGGGGGCTATCCTATCTGGATCCGTGGTTGTTTCTCCGAGATGCCAGTATGGAGTGGCACCAGCCTCTGCAGGAGCCTACTTGTAATACCAGTTCAGATTTGATTCTGAGCTATCAAAGACAACTAAAAACTATCTATAAGTGAGACATTTTAAATTCTCTCCATTTGTTTTTTAATCAATAGTATTTTCTCATAATGTGATAAGCTCTGCAAACTAAGATGTTAAGTTTATTTTGTAGCTGATATGTATAAAGCTACTTATATGACTGTACTATCCTGTGTACATTGGTTTATGATATGTACCTACTTCCAAATGTCTGACAAATTTATTAATTTCAAGATTGAGAAATGATAACTTAACATTACTTTCATCCTCAACAGTAAATTTTATGCTGGTTTTCTTAGCTCTTCAGATATTTCAAAGCTATTTTTTACTGTATACTTAATTTTCATGAATTTCTCAAGAAAAGCATTAAGAAATCTAGCTAGTTTATAGTTATAAATACTGATATTAGATACTATTGGTGTGATTAGACATCCATGTTTGAACCTTTTTCCACCTGTTCCCTGTACCATCTTTTTCTTAAGATGTATTTTCTTCTCTTCACTAGAAAGAAACATCATTCTGATATTTTTGTCTTGGACAACTTCCACACTCTTCACTACAGGAACAGGTTGAATTTACTTTCAAACAATTCCTTCTCACCCAGGACTTTTACTTCCCTGGAGGGTTACATGTTTTCTCCATTGAGTTAGACAACTCATTGGGCTTGTGTATTCCTGTATGAGAGATAACTCCTTTCATCTTTTTCTTTCCACCTTCCATCATCTTTTTCATCTCATGGCTCCTCAAGCCTCTGGATATTGACTTCACATGAATGAGATATTGCAGGACCAGGTGTGGACAACCCTCTACATCTTTGTATCATGTCACTTATACAGCATTGTGGTTTCTTCTGTCTCTGGGTGTCCTCTCACTCCAGCTACTATTCTCCAATTTTGTCACAGACTCTAAAGAGGTAAGTTGTCAAACAAGACACATAGTAGATTAGATGTTTGTGATGTCAAAATACAAAGTCTGTAATTTTATACAAATTAGGAACTCAAATTACTAATGTTGACAAGCTAGAATATACAATAAGAACCCCCTATCTTTTCTATTTGCTGATAATCTGTCAAATATTTGTGAACATATGCATACTAACTTAAAAGTTAGTTTAAAAATTTATAACAAGCACAAAGTGGTTACAATGTCAGTCCCAGGGACTGAGCCTGTGCTGAAAGAGTTAAAGAGCATTTAGTGTCACATCATATATTAACTTAAGCAATCAGTATAAATAATGATGCTTGATACAGCTGTACTGAGTGCATTTGGGTGATGACAAGAAACTGTTAATCTAGCTTCTATGACGTTACTATAAAGAAAGTTATTAACACAATTTTAGAGAGGAAAAACTACCACCATATATCTTAAAGAATTTGATTGATTCTGTAAAGTATAGGTCTGTTTCGAATAATAGGGTTGCAGTCCTAAAGCTAATGTTGGTTGCTATCGAGTGTCACTTTCATACTTGCTGTGGTTTGTTGGTGTGTTTTAACAAAAAGTCACGATATCTAATCAAAAACGCTTTATGTGTGAAATAATGGTGTAGCCAAAAAAGGATTGAGTGTGTGTGACTTAAAGGAATGATGTCAAAAGTGATAAGAATTTTACAGCAAATATTCATTCATTAGTTAACTAGCCAGCTTATTCTGTTTTACCCAATATCATGCCCCAAGTTGAAGAAAAAATGCTGCATTGCTAACTGATGAATGAATATTTGCTGTAAAATTCTTATCAATGCTATAAGTGTAGAGACCAGTTTGGCCACCAATTTTGATTTCATTCTTTAAGTTGCACATTCAATCATTTTTTGGGCATATCTTTTTTCTATCTAAGATGTTTTTCGTTAGATAAAATACATACTTGAGACAATGGAACCCACCTCATGACCAGTGATGCCTCACAGGGAATACTTCTCTCTTGTGAAATCCACTTTGTATAGACAATAGCAGAATGTATTAATCGCATTTGTCCCTTGCTAAGTGTTGAGCTGTGGTTTTCAAAAAGACTGCTTTGACAGATTATATATTTCACTTTCCAAGTCGTACTGCTAATTTCAAACGAAAAACAAAGCACCAGGTTTGGTTCCCTGTCCTCATACCTGCCTTCCTCTAGCAATCCTGTTTGAAACAACCCATTTTACTTTTTCAGTGTGGGATCTTATGTAGATGGTAGATTTCTGTTTGGTCCTTCTATCTCTTTGATGTTCTCCCCTACTCATATTTCTCCCTAATGATTTTTTCTAATGGAGTAGGAGAACCCTTACTTCCCCAGCTCCAAGCCAGTGTGGAATTTGATGAAGAGTTCTTCAGGTTGGTGTATCTCACTAGTATGAGACCAAGTAGTCACATCCCTCGATCACATGTAGGGCAGGGGTGTATACTTGGAAGTTTAATACAACCCACTCTTCACACTAAGAACTGGGCCATTCCTAGTGATTGTGACGAGCTGGATGGATCTTGTGTTCTCCTCAGAATGCCTGATTATTGTTGTGTTTCTTACATACTGTACAGCTGAACTTATTACCCTAGCCACACCACACATACATGGTCTGCTGACCCCCATCCTGAAATATACAGAAGCCTTTACATTATGTTCACCTTTAGCACCATACATAAGACTCTTTGACAGTACTTTTCTGCACTTCAAATTATGTTCTGGTATTGGATGAATAGTTTTCCCTGTTTGAGAGGGATTCAGTCTTCCAACAAGTGATGTTCTCATTAGCCCCCCCCCCCTCTCCCATAGTGGGTGACACTTTCCATGAGTTTTCTTTTTCTGTCACTATGATTATCTTTTTTGTGGAGAAATGAGTAGTATTTCTGAGGTTAATATTTACTTTAATTGAAAATGTATATCAGACAGATACTCATCTTTTCACATGACCACCTACAATTCTTCCCTACTTCTTTTGCTTCTCTTTTTCATCTCATTAAGAATGAATTTTTGAGATACACACAGTGTTCATGGGAAGTACTTTGTGTGGAAGATATGTTGCCTTCTTGTTGGTATGACGAGAGATATAGTCTAATGCTGATTGCAACAATAGGCTGACACAATACATTGTTACGTCTCTGGTTGTTTGTTAAAGTTCTGTAGAAATTCTTTCTGATAAACTTCAGCGATACAAATCCTTTCTTAAATAAAACTAGTTTATTTTTTCTCAATACAACCTTGCAATACATTTAATTTCCACAGTCACTTTAACTTAAACACACGCTAGAATTCACAACGATTCATGCACTTTACTTATGGTCACTACCGCGCTTGAATTTCAACAAAGTCTCTTAACTTTACGGGATGTATCTTCTTCCGTACTGGTCTCTGTCTCATTGGCTTCTGCTTCATGCGGGGTTTATCTGCTCCATCAGGAAATGTCCTATTATCGGTAACAGTCACATCATTGGTAGCAACTTCATCAAGGGCTTCACTGTTTCCCTTTTCAAAGCTGGGTGAGTTTCTTCTTCGACAGTGGCTTTTTCAGGTCCCATTGTGCCCAATAGTTCTCTGTCACAGGGCTTAAGCTAGACACCTTCTTTCAAGCAGGGCGCAAAACACTTACTTGTAGGAAATCAATTATTGGCTTCAAATATTGATCTTTCTCCTGCTCTGCTTTAATATCTATACCTGGTTCTACTTCACCATCATCAACTCCTTCGGGTCACTTTGACTTCAGC
>NW_013666966.1:38813-39356 GCF_000517525.1 Limulus polyphemus
CTAATATGCATTGGTCTTCAATGTCATCCAAGTATACTTTGTGTCTGTCCTTCATGCCTATGAGTTACCTACACTGGTCCCCACAACTTTGCATAGTGTTCTGTCACACCACAGAGCTTCTGTATCGCTTCTGGTCACCTTTGGCCACCCAGCTTCCCTATTATGTAGACACTATGTGTGCTTGCCATTTTACACTTGGCTGTTGGGACTTTCACTATGGGGGTTGGTGGGTGTCCCTCAGCACCAACCACTACTGGTTTCCTGAAGCTGACTTATTGGTAGTGTTCGTCTTACACTGGCTTCTCATATATCATTGCTCTCCACAGTTCCAACAAGCTTTCTAGGTAGCTGCCTTTCCTGCCATGGCATCTTCCCTGTGTTGAAGTTTTAAGCATTGAGCTCTCTTGTGTCCAGGTTTGTTACAGTGCCAGTAAAGTCCCTCAAACTTCTCTGAAAGCTGATTTTTTCTGGCCTTGAATCCTGATGACTGTACCAACCTTGGTACCTCTGTGGTGGACTTAACATAGGATTAAAATTCAAGAG
>NW_013666966.1:39366-41921 GCF_000517525.1 Limulus polyphemus
CAAGGCATCTACAAACTGATCCTTCAGCAAGAGCTTGAGGGGATTGGGTGGCACAGTTGTGTAGGCCTTGTGTGCCATACTTTTCAAATCCTGTGCCAGCTCTTGCAGGCTCTCCTTTTTAGCACAGACTCTCGACCTAAACCTAGCTCTGTAGACTTCAGACTGATTTTGGGTTCCATACCTGAGTTCCAGAGCAGCTACCAGTGCTCTATAGTTGTGTCTGTCGTCTGCTAACAACTGTCCAAGTATTTCCAGTGGTTGACCCTTCAAACTCATTGCCAGATATACAGCTTTCTGCTCCTCTGTCCATCCATTCATCTCTGCCAGGAGTTCAAATTGTGCTCTATATGCTTCCCATCGAATTCCTGTGGCTTCCTTTGTACTGCATCACTCCTATTACTGACATTCATATCTGGAATGTGACTCCTAACAGGACTGAAGATGTCTGCGTTAGGATTTAGCTGCGGGGTCTGGAAGGAGCTTGCCGTTGTCTGGGGCTGATTAAGTCTGTTTAATGTATCCTCCTTGTGTAAAAGACAATAAATCATCCTTTAATGTATTTAATTCATTTTGTGTACTCTGGCTTTCTCTCAATTGTTGGAGACTTTCTTCTTGTTTATTTTCTTTCTCCTCCAACCAGTGCTGTAGTCTCTCTTCTTGTTTATTTTCTTTCTTCTCCAACAACTGCTGTAATCTCTCTTCTTGTTTATTTTGCTGTTCAATTTGCCGCTGTTGCAGGTTTTCTTACAACTGCTGTTGTCTCCTTTTTTCTTTTCTCATTCTTCTTGTTTCTTTTGCTGTTCTTGTATTGCTGCCATCAATTCTGCTAGGCTGTAGTTTGATTTGCCACCTCTCGTTTCTATCTTCTTCTTCTTCTTTTTTTAATTTTATTTTCAATCCCACTTCTGACATCAATTTGTTACGTCTCTAGTCATTTGTTAATTTTCTGTAGAAATTCTTTCTGAAAAACTTAAGCAATACAAGTCCTTTCTTAAATTAAAATGAGACTGGAAAGCAGTGTCATACACTGTTACATCACTTTGTCATCCTCAGGAGTGTAATTTTTTGCAAAAAAAACACTTGTATATACAATTACCAGATCACCAATTTACATATTAAAGAATTTCAGAGAAATGTAATGGTTTTTTTCAATAACCCTAAAGTCACAAATAAATCTGATTTAATACTAAATGATAAACAAATTGATGTTTTACACAGAGGTTTAAATTTCTCATTTGGTCCAAAAAAAAAGGTTATTAAAAAAAAAAAGATATCAAAACTGAAATTGAAACTAATGTGAAAAATTTAAATGATGAAAAAGCACATATTGTTAGAAGTGAGTGTTGTACTTTATTAAATAATTTTAAGATAAAAAATAATAACAAAAAGGACTTAGAAATTGTGAAGAATTTAAAGGAACAGGATGTTGTCATTTGCAAAGCTGATAAAGGGGACAAACTGTAATTCTTAATAAAAATGATTGTGATTCTAAAGTTGAAGAAATTTAGAATGAAGGTCCATATAAGAACATTAAAGTTGATCCTATAAATAAAGTTAATGCAATAGTTAAAGAAAAAATTATGAGTTGTATAACTAACACCTTATGAAAAGTAAAGTTTAACTCCAAGTAACTTTATCTTACTTGGATTATATGCCTTGCCTAAAGTTCATAAGATTGGTAACAATTTCAGACCTATTGTATCCAATATTAAGAGTTCAATTTATAATGTAGCAAAATTTATATCTAAAAATTTAAATTTTTTAAGGAATAGAAATAAATTCACAAGTAAGAATTTGTTTGAATTTGTGGAAAGAACTGAGCATATAATTTTAGATCAAAAAAATATTTTGGTGTCGTTTGATGTTCTGTCAATGTTCACAAAAATACCTGTCAAAAAAGCTATTACATGTTTTGAGAAAAAACTGAAAGAAAATAATAAATCGGTCTTAGAAATAATGGATATGGTTAACCTGGTAGAAGTATGCATTGAAAACTCTTTTTCCAAATTAACAACCAAATTTATAAACAGAACAAAATTTTAGCTATGGGTTCTCATTTATCTCGTTATTATGTGATTTGTATATGGACAATTTTGAAAGTGAAGCACTAGAAAAAGCGGATAAAAAAACCCTCAAGTTTGGTTGAGTTTGGTCAATAACACATTTTTGATTTGGTGGCATGGTAAAGACGAACTAGCTATTTTTGCTAATTACCTTAATAGCATTGATAATTCTGTAAGATTTAATTATGAAGTTGAGACAAATAGTTGTTTACCTTTTTTTTTGGATGTTTTAGTAAAAGTAAGGATAAATTGGAAACTACCATTTATCGTAAATCTTTCTCTGTAATCATTCTACCACATCAATCTTGTCACACTAAATCTGAAAAAACTACTGTTTTTTTTACTCTTATGTGGATAGGATACTAAAATTGTAAACAGGATGATATCAATAAGTGTAGTTTATTAACTTAACCCTCGTCGTGTCATCTTCCTTTGGTGTACTCGCACTTTACAAATTGTTATTAGAACTTATTATTTCATAGTATTTATATA
>NW_013666966.1:41942-49555 GCF_000517525.1 Limulus polyphemus
TATATGGACAATTTTAGTAAAGTGAAGCACTGTAAAAAGACGGATAAAAAAAACCCTCAAGTTTGGTTGAGTTTGGTCAATAACACATTTTTGATTTGGTGGCATGGTAAAGACGAACTAGCTATTTTTGCTAATTACCTTAATAGCATTGATAATTCTGTAAGATTTAATTATGAAGTTGTTTACCTTTTTTTTTTGGATGTTTTAGTAAAAGTAAGGATAAATTGGAAACTACCATTTATCGTAAATCTTTCTCTGTAATCATTCTACCACATCAATCTTGTCACACTAAATCTGAAAAAACTACTGTTTTTTTTACTCTTATGTGGATAGGATACTAAAATTGTAAACAGGATGATATCAATAATGAGTTATTATTAACCCTCTCGTGTCATCTCCTTTGGTGACTCGCATTCAAAATGTTATTGAACTATTATTTCATGAATTTATATCAATATGTTTGGTATGAAACTGTAGATTATAATTCAAATTTTTGTACTATACATTATTCAATTTCTTAATTTAAAAGTAAATATTAAAAAAACACAGCTAAACATCGATTTTTGTGTATCACATGGTATGTTGAATGCAGCACTGGTTCAAATTAGATGTTAGATTAAATACTAAATCTATAGTTTCGTATGAATTAGAAACTCAAATTACCGATACTGACAAGGTAGAATATAAAATAAGAAGGTCTTATCTTTTCAGTTTGCTAAGATATTGCTCAGGTAATAAATCAAACACATTGTCACCCTGCTCACATCCTTCAATTTTTGGAAACATTCCCTTATATATGACATGAATAACCAATCGGAAGCTCAGACTGTCCCCCTAGTGGCTTTTTAAGCCATTTTAATGGGCTTGGACACCTTTTCTTTCTTTTGAACCAAGATTTCAATGAGATATGGTGTATTTTTAGTTCGCTCGAAATTTCATATTTTTCTATACTAAAATACATCTTAGTTACTAAGTTTGGTAAATTTAGTGAAATTTTATGGTTTTGATAAAGCAATTTATGATTTTATTGGTTATTCAAATGTATATATAAAAGCTAAAAAAAAATTATCTCGTATCCTCCACATATGAAATTTTAAAAGGCTTAGCAACCTATGTGAAGCAGCAATCAAGTACAAATGTCATAACTAGAAGAGATAATTGTTTGCTTTACTTCCTTATTTACTGTTCAATATTTTAAGAAAAATATTTTTAAAAACTTGTTTCTAAATAGCAATAATCTATATACATATATAATGTGGGCCTGAGTTGTTAATAGTAATCAGTTGTGTGACAAATTTAATAATATATATTTATTTTAATATCAGTGTTTGCTTAAATTAAATTTATATTTAGAAATGTACATAACTTATACTATTAAATATGTATTGCAAAACTCCTGCCTATTTTCTAAATTTGTAGAAGATTCTCGAGTGTAAGAATCAACAATATATGTATGTACATAAATGCTAGTGTTACATAAAACTGAATTACAGAAACTCCACACCCCTATAAGTATAACCACAAAGAGAATCTATTATTGGGTTACTGTAATTGGTGTGCTATAAACTTCGTAAGCTATAAGTGTGATTATCGCTTATTAATCGGGAACTTCAGATATATTGACCAGGAACATTTATAAATTTTGAACATTACTAATCATTCAACTTCAGTGGATTCACATCAGACGTTATCACTTTTACGAAAATATTACCTAACGTCACCGGTAGGAAAGATCGGCATGTGATCAGTAAAGACCACAGGGCTAGCTAGCTCCCTATTAAGTGCATTGTACCTATGTCAACTCGAAATTCACTCGCTCATTGTGAACATTCACTAAGACATCAAGGAAGTTCCAGACTAGAAAGAAGACTTTGTATTGTTTGTAGTAGCTGTTATTGTAAATTGTATTGTTGTTTATATATTAAAACATATTCTTATCAAACAAAGAAACTGTATGTAGCAATCTTGTTGGCAAATATCATAAACTGGATATATATCGGCATTTATTTGACTACTAAATCTAAATTACAGTTTCACTCGGTTGTAGGCTATTTGAAATTGTAATATGTAACATAATAATTGATATCTCTACCCAAATCATTCATACCACTTCCACATTGTACTGCATTGACCCATATCACACTATAATCGCCTCCTCTGCCACTCCTCACTGTCTCTTTAGTCTCTTGCTAGCACATATTGTCCTACATTCAGCTCCCATAGTATTTTTGGGTTCTGTGATTCCTTCTGTTTGAAGGTGACCAATTATCTGATGTCTGATTTAACCCGTTGCATCATGTGTGGCTCTTTTGCTTATGTCATGACCTGTTTCAGTGATACATTCAAAATTTGATTAAACAACTTTATTTTCAATGTATGTAAAATAATTGGTATAGAAATGTAGTTTACAACTTAAATTTTTGTATTATCTAAATCTTAATATCATAATTGAAAAAAAAAATAATTAAGAAAATTATCAATCTTCAGTTTTGTGTTTCACATCACTTTGAGTACCAGTCAGCCACAATTAAGTACATAGCAGTCAAGAAATTGGCCAGTAAGGTAATATGCATATGTTGCCAGCATGACACTGGTCACCTCCATTGATGAAGTGATGCCACTGGTGGACTGTTGAGTTGGTAATAATACCTCTGACATATTTTTGTCATCTCTCAATTTATGCATCTGTCTTTGGTCACAATACGTGATTTTTAACTAAAAATTTCATATGAACAACAACAATGTTTTGTCTACAGTTCTAGAATTCATTTTCATATAAAAACTGAGCAAATTAGCCCATATTGTATGCAAAATAATTGGTATAGAAATGTAGTTTACAACTTAAATTTTTGTATTATCTAAATCTTAATATCACAGTTCAAAAAAAAAATATTAAGAAAATTATCAATCTTCAATTTTGTGTTTCACATCATATGTCTGAGCTCTAGTTTCTCCACTTCTGAATTTTCTAACTTTATAAATAGGTTGCTGCAGTTTCTAACAAACTAGAAAGACAAAACTAAATATAACTGCTAACAAGAATCTAGAATTTGAACCTTCTGTCTTCATGATTTGCTGAGATATCAATAAATTTAACAAACCGACTAGAGAAACCAGACTTTTCTCTTACTAATAGAAAGAGCAGGTACTCTTTTATTTCAAGCTTATGAAAATACTTTTGAATTTGGTGGAGACAATGTTTACTTGATAAAAATGTCTTGTCATATGATCATGATTTTAGAACTCTGAATGGCTATAGAATTTAACCTACATGAGACTGAATGCAATAAGTACCTTCATGCAAATTATTCTGTAACTTGCTTGAAATAATAACTCTGGACCCCAAAGTTAGATATCCCTCACAAAGTTGTTTCATATCTTTGAGCATAAAAGGGCAACAATTCTGGATTATTTGGGGTTCCTAGTCCTTTAGTGCATAGTCACATACTTGAGCCAAAATTATATTATTACTAGTGGTATTTTGCTCTTTTTGGTAGGTTGAATTTGCTACATTTACTGTAGTGCAATATTAAAGAGAGATCATGTTTGTTAAAATTATTGAAAGTATTGCAATACTCTTTGGCATAGTCATGTCCACCCAGAAATAGTGCTCAGTGTTGGATGCATGAATTACCCATGGCTGGAATGTTCTTTGTTAGCTTCAACAGTAATGTCAACAATTGATGATCTGTTGAAATTGCAGGATGCTACCCATACAGGTACTGGCAAAATTTCTTGACAGCTGACAAGAATTAAGGCAACTTTTTTGATATGTGCATAATTATGATCAACTATATCCTAAATGCAAATGCCTTGGATTTTCCATATGCATTGGCCAACATCTGACATTACCATTACAATGCCCAAAGGCAATGCATCACAGTATAGTGTGATTTGGAAAATCTGATATCAAATATATAAGAATCTGATCAGATGAAATGAGATTTTTTGTTACAAGAAATGTTTTCTCATACTCACTTGACTACTTTCATTTATTATCCTTACATAACAGCTGGCTCACAGGAAAAATAGTTTTTGCCAAATGGAACAAAACTTTTAGAAAGTAATTGATCATAACTACATATGATTAGATGTGGGGAAGATTAGAAAGCTGGGGTACCTCTACAGTGATCTTTACTTTTATAGGTGAATTGTGCAGTCTATTAGTGTTAATTATATGTACGCAGTATGTTAAAGATTCTATCATTAGTTCACAGTTTTCCTTGTTTGCATGCAGTCTTAACTCCAAATGCTGTAGGAATTTCTCTTAAGATCCTTAAATGTTCACTGTTATTCATGTATTTTACAATCTTCTCAAGATAGCACTGGGTATTTTGGTTTCCTTGTAGGACTTGTTCAATAGCCCATTGACAGACAGCATTGAGCAAATTCCAAAAATCAACTTGAACTGGGTCTCTAAGTTACATACAATGATGTCACTCTACCAGTGCTTAATAAAGGATATTATGGATTTTGTAAGGTTTGACTGGATAGTGCTGATGAAAAGAAAGCATGTACCAACATATGGGGCAGAGGTTAGCAAAAACAGATGAGGGTTTTACCCAGTGCTTATTTTTGTGCCAGTACTCACATATATATATAAGAAATTAAGAGATTAAAACATACTGAATTATGTTTTTATTATAAACTCCAAGTTTTCATCATGTTCTCATTTGACACAATATCCCAACTTTGTTCCTTGCTTTTGGTGTCTACTGTTTAGTGACATTTTTGGAGCATCCATGACTCTACAAATGTTTTGGGTCAAAGCATGGAAGGAACAGTCCAACAAGTTTTTGTCATCAATGAAGCTCTGGTTGAGGAGACAATCAAATTCATTTGCAAAAACCCTCTTTCACATTCACTGGAAAAAATTGGAATAGTACTCGGAGCGTGTTTCAAACACTGCAATTTTTCTGAAGCTGTCTTTTCAATCAAATACTGACAAAATCCTATTCATCTGTGAAAACCCTCGTGCACATTCAATGGAAAAAATCTGAATAGTACTTAAAGCATGTTTCAAATGCTGCAATTTTTCTGAAACCGTCTTTTCAATCGAATACTGACAAAATCCATGAATCATATCTCTTTCATTTACCTGAAGTCTTGTTGATAATTTTCTGACCTCCATCTCGCCGAATGTTAAAGGAGCATCAACGTTTTCAGGCCAATGTTTTTATCAAGCACACGTGCACACTGTGCTATATTGCCATCTTCACTATGAAGCAATCTATTTTCAATTAATTTTTTCTAGGTTTTGTACAAAGCTTCCAGATTAATCGTAGGATCCTTTTTGCAATATTTGTTGTGAAATGAAACTCCTCGGAAGTGAAGATTTTTGGCGGCTTTGGCAGCATTTTTATAATATGGCCTGGAATCATTCGTCTTTCTTCAAAGATTTGTACAAGAGTTTTTATCTTTTGATCTACCTTGTACAAGTCTATGTCGTGCTCTTGAAAGTCCAAACTCATTTCGGATAATTCTTGGAGAGTATCACTTATCAATCCTAGATCCAATACAAATTCTGAGCTTTTAATGTTTCGCTGTAAGCTCTCATATGCACATTGCTCTTTTTTGTCTCTTGTTGAATCGTGCTTTGCTTCTTCAAAATGTTGCACTAATGCTTCATAGTTTTTCCAAACAGCTGAAACTGACCAAAAACTAGATGCTACCCACTGATTGCTTATAATTCGGCCAATTTTAGCAAGTTGATTCTCCAGCAAGTTCACGCACCTTTTCAGTTCTCAGCTATTTTTAGGCAATGCGAGATACAAGATATAAAGCTTATCAATAAATGCTTTAAATCTGTTGATTCCTGAGACTAATTTTACGGTGTCACCGACCAACAGTTCTAATCTGTAATTAGCACAGTGCCACATAATTATGGAAAGAAATTTGTCTTTCATCAGTTTCTTAATTCCATTTTTACTCCCCAACATCACAGTTGCATCATCACATGCCACACAATGTAAATAACTTTCCAGTAGTTTCCATTTATTCCGTAAGACTGAAGACAATCGTGTAATCAATAAAAAATGCCTTTTGCAGTAACATTTTCAAGTTCGATCAAGTCCAATGATAAGTTTACCGGCGACTTCCTTCCATTATCTGGGATACAGAATCGAACGTACACTGTTAAGGTAGATTTTTTTACTCAAAGAAGTTGACTCGTCCATTATCAATGAAATTCTACTTTTTGATTTAGTAACTATATTAATTAGTATTTTTTTTCATTTCATCACAAATATCATTCACGATGTTAATACATGCATTCGTTGAATGAAGGATATGGCCCATGTCAATTCCATTTAGTTCTTGTAAATCCATTTCAGATTCAAAATTATGAAATGATTGTTTTTATTTTGCTACCTAATATGCTGTGCGAAAATTTTTTGCGGTAACCCTTTTTTCACTGTTGCTTTCAAATGCACATTTTCAATGGTCTCTTTCTCTGCTTCAGACAACAATTTTACTGCAGCTTTATGTCTCGCAGTTTCCTTGTGATCAAAAAGTTTTTTCCGCAAAGACAGAAGCTGCTGCTGTCAACTTTCACCAAAATAAATTATTTCATTATTGGCCCATTCTTAAGAAACTTTCATTTCTGCCTTCGTTTCTATTCCAAAAGTTCCGATTTTATGGCAAGGTGTACAGCCAAGTTTCTAATATTCAGCCAATCCTTCTTCCTGCAAAAATCTTTTTTTTTTTATTGGCAATCCAACAGCTAGGACAGTCATTGTCAGATAGCTCCTTGACACTGGATGAATCAGGAAAAGAAACAGTCGCTGATGCTACTAATTCCTGTTCTTGGGTCACTTCCTCACTTATTCTAGTTTTTTATTCACAGAAATTGAAAGAAACTTGTAATTCATTTCATTTTTACATTGGGGTATTTTCTCAAGATGCAATAAAAATGATATACACTCCCGGTTACAATAAAATCAAAGCACAGTAGAAGAGAAATGCACACCGACTCAAATTGGCATCACCATTGTGACTGAGCATGTCAGACCAAAACATCTTATTTCCGAGACTCGCACGCATATTTTATCTTGGTTGAGAAGGGGCTGTGTGATTAATGACCTCAAACATCTTCATCCACTTTGCAACTTATTTTATTCTATCAAATGTACAGTCCAAACCCGCATACCAGTCAATTAGGTTTGTGGTCACCTGTTTCCCAGTCCCAAGGGGGTCCCTTTAAACTCAGTATTGCATCTACCCAGGTCAGCTCTTACCTGCTGCTACCCAATTGAAACCTGTCAGTCAAAGTGAGGCCACTACCATATATCGAATGATAGCGGCCATGTCTTGTAGGTGTTAAAACCAGGTGACCACTGATGTTCCCTATTAACTCTTCCAACACGGGGTCGATCAATTTGACCGAGTCACGTGACCTTCTGTACTCATTTAAAGTTGACATAAATTTAATACTTATAACTCTATATATATTGGCTATATCTTCACAAAATTTGGCAGTCTTTCAGTTAATATTACAATTCTTTCACATACAAAAAGTCATTTCTTAGTGAAGTACTTTTACTAAAATAAAATAAAGTTTTGTCCATGAATATATTGAGTATTTGTTTTGAATAGTCCGGGTGCAAAGTAATTTT
>NW_013666966.1:50470-66785 GCF_000517525.1 Limulus polyphemus
TGACATTGACGGTTATCTGTTCAGAACACACAATGCTATACAATTCACCATTTGATAGATGAAAACCTTGACTTTCTATTGGTTATAAATAATATATAATGAAACGTATGAGAGAACTATCAACCAATTGTGAAAAAGAGGATGTGAAAGCCATAAAAATTAAGGTCTGTTTGAGCAATAACGATTTGATAGAGAGCATTTTGTTTAATTTCGTACATTTTCGAGGGGTGATGGATAAAATAGGAATGATGACACGCTAAGACATAATTTGTCGTGTGTGTTCCTTTTAGAAGTAAGAACTTAAAACTTGTATACTATTAAAATATGGATTATTAGTTAAGATTGTATGCTATTTTAATTGGTATAAGATAAACAAAAAGTAGTTTAATAAAGTTTTGAATGTAAGACACTAAAACCTTTTTGTCATGCACAGTGAAGGGTACCCGTGCTGAAAGATTTAATGGCGTGCTAATCCTACCTGATGCCTTCACATCTCATCTGCACTGATGATCACATATACACAATCAAACAAACAGTATGTTTTCACACCCCTTTAAACTTTGTCATTTGTAACACTTCTAGTTTGGTGAATCTTTGGTCCTCTAGTGAACAAAAGATTTGTTCAAAGAGGAAAATTCACACATTCATTTTCATTACTTTTTTTAAGTTTTGTCACCTTTCTCTGCTTCCCAGTGGTATGTCTGCAGACTTACAACGCTAGAACCCGGGTTTCGATACCCGTGGTGGGCTGAGCACAGATAGCCAATTGTGCAGCTTTGTGCTTAACTACAAACAAACAAACAAACACCTTTCTCTCCATTTTGCAATATGCAAAATGGTGATGGTACGCTGTACCAGTGCATACCATCCCAAAAAAAGTCCCTAATCCTACCTGATGCCTTCACACCTTATCTGCACTGATGATCACATATACACAATCAAACAGTGTGTTTTCACACCCCTTTAAACTTTGTCATTTGTAACACTTCTAGTTTGGTGAATCTTTGGTCCTTTAGTGAACAAAAGATTTGTTCAAAGAGGAAAATTCACACATTCATTTTCATTACTCTTTTAAGTTTTGTCACCTTTCTTTGCTTCCCAGTGGCACAGTGGTATGTCTGCAGACTTACAACGCTAGAACCCGGGTTTCGATACCCATGGTGGGCTGAGCACAGATAGCCCATTGTGCAGCTTTGTGCTTAACTACAAACAAACAAACAAACACTTTTCTCTCCATTTTGCAATATGCAAAATGGTGATGGTGCGCTGCCAGTGCATACCATCCCAAAAAAAAGTCCCACATATTAAATCTAAAGTTAACTATCATAATTCTCAACAAAAAATATATATATATTTTTAACTATGGAAGACATAAAGAGGAAATGGAATGAACACATAAAAGAAGTATTTAATAATGATGGGAATAACATCAAATGAGGGATAAGTAACATGAAAACAGAACTGTGAATTTTAACAATGAATGTAAGGTATGGGGAGTTTAGAACCATCAGCTGAATGAATCACATTACAAAATGCTACTGAAGCTAATATTAGAAAAAGTGGAAGTGAAAATTGACAATGAATTGAGTGAGGAACTGTATTGTTTCAGATAAGGAAGAGATACCAAAAAAAAAATTATTTGAGAATGTTATAAGAAAGACATGTAGAAATAATAACTCATTTGTGTTTTGTTAACTACAAAAAAGCATTTGATAAAAGATTAGTAAAAATTATACAAACATAGTAATTAATGAAAAACATATCAGAATAATTACAAGTTTATTCTGGGATAAAACACCTGCAGTAAAAATAAGAATAACATGCCTGAATATGTAGAAATCAAATATGGTGCAAGTCCTTTTCAGTCTATATTCAGAGATAATTGTGAGGAGCACAGAGGAGTTAGGAGGAATACTTATTGGTAGAACCTGTGAATTATCTTAGATATGCAGATGTTATGGTACAACTAGCAGAGAGGGAAGAAATCATGCAAAATGTTAAATTTGATCAACACTAAGTTATGCATCAGAAACCTGGTCCATTAGTAAATTAATAGACAAAAAAACTTGATGCTTTTGAGACAAGATGTGGAGAAGAATTTTAAAGATCAGTTAGACAAATATATGCAAAAACAGCGAGGTTATAGAAGAGCTGGCCAGCAGAGTGAATTGATGATATTTATCACAAGAAGAAAGGAAACACATTGGATATGTATTGAGATATACATATGCAAGTCTTCAAAAGTTGATGCTCAATGGATATTGAAGGAACAAGAGTGTCTTGCAGACAGAGGCTTACATTTATGGATGATATCATTGGATGGGTGAAAAAGATAGAAAAAAAACAATTACCATTATAAAAGGTACGACTTTTTGATATAAGTAGAAGAAAATGGTATTCAACCTCTGAATTGGAAAAAATGCTTAAAAAAAAGCAGTACTATTGCAGTTATACAATAACTGGTAACTTCTTAGGTATGCCAGTATCTTGTAAATGGTCTAAATCCTTACCAATCCAATCTCTTAGTGTTTAGGCTATAGGTGTGGCCTTGAAAACTATGCCATGTTGAGCCTTCGTGTAAGTATAGAAGGGGTTTGAGCCAGAATATTACCCAGTTACTTCTTTGTTTGCATGATGTATAGAAAGACATTCGAGTGCAAAGCAGGATAAGTCCACCCTCACTTTCAGGTACCTCAGAGGACATATGGTTTCTTTTGTGTAAAGCTTGGAAATGGCTAAAGTTGTCTCCAACTTAATAATACAGTGCACTCCTGATTAATGATAGAGGATTCTGAACCTATTTTCAGCTTAATTTTTAGTTATTCCACTGGCCTCTGAAGCACTGTAAATTGCAAAACCGGTATAAAGTCATCCTCTTGCCTACACAGCATTCATTCTGCTCAATATTGTACAAATCTATGTTGTTTTCATTCCTTCCATGCTGCTTCTAGACTTGTGCACTGAGTGGATTTTTTTTTTTTCCCTATGGCATGTCAGATTTTTGAATTGACATCTGTTGTGGGGACACAGCAATAACAGCTCTTTTGTGCACAGATGAACCTTGGTTTTCTTCACTGATTTCTGAAGCACCACAAGCTATTGCATCATAACCATTTTTACACAATTCTAAGAGGTTCAGTCTTCTTGTAATAATATTTCCTTTATATTATTATTTATTTCATAAGTGTACCTGTCATGCAAATAATCACTAAACTGGCATTGCTCAGGCTTTTATATCAATGCTACAGTACAATGAGATACTATACTGTTTATCTGTTGGTCATGCATATTAAATTGGAACTTTTCGACTGCTCAGGGGGTTTAGATGATTGGATATATAGGCTTTCTGATAATTTCTACTAATTCTTGAACTTCTCTAAAGTTAGGTTGATATGGTTACATAAAATTTTTCACTATTTTATGTATCTTTGGTCCTTCCAAAGATACATAAAGATACACAAACAGTGATGTCACTTTCTTGTCTTTAGCAGTGTCATTAGCTTTAAACAACTCATTTAGTCTTTCTCACTTTCATAAAAAAGGTTCTAGATTGACATTTCAATTTAGTCTACCTGTCTCACTTGTAGTAGAGTTCATAAGCATTTACATGTATTCCTATGAAAATTCATCACATTCTTATTGTCAGTTATTATGTTTGCTGACTTTTTGCAAAGCTATGTTATAACACATAGAGTATATTGTATAAAAATGGTAATCTCATTTAGATACACTACACTCATGTAGAATAAAAAATGACAACTTTTCTTCTAGTATGAAAAGCAAAACATTGGCAGTTCAGGAGCCATAAAACCATCTCCAGACAAAACATCACAGTCATTTGCATCTTCAAGTAAAGCATCAACTAAAGGCAATGCAGAGAAAAAGTTTTCAACTGATCATCCATGGGGACTTGAATTTCAACAGTTTGAAGAAGCTATGAAGAAGTTATTGGATGAAGATCCAGCTTTAAAAAGTCAGTTGGACCAGTTAACAGACAGTACAGGTGCATTGTAATGTGTTTTCTTTATGAGTTTATATGACTTAAGACAAAATTTGAAAGCAAGTAGTTAAGAAAATCTTACTATTTGAAATTTAAATTCATGTGTAGTTTGTTTAATGATTGAGTTGGGGAGTTACCTAAGTGGGACTTGAGCCCTAGTCATGCTGGTGGTAAACCATTAGCCTCAGAGCACTAATAATGTATTAGGGAAGAGTTTTGGATTAAAACCCTGGTAATTAAAGATTTTGTAATGTCCTAGTCTGTTTACTAGGAAACCTTGAGTCTATGTGTAGGTAGTAAGATAAGCTATCTTTGTATGGTTGTTCCAGGAGATGGTCTGTTGTACTGTATATTTACATGTAAAAATGCCATATTGGCTGCAATATAATGTGGTTGACCTAAAGATGAACATTGATTGGCTGGAGTATAATATAATGGCTACTTGGAACTCTATTAACCTATATGCATGGGTGTGGGTTAAAATGTGCCTGCCATGACCTTTTAAAGAGTGCAGTTCAACATGATGTTGTATATTTGATGTCAGAGTGGTTATTGTTGGATTACTGACAGTTCATGGTAGGAGAGAGTAAATACCAGATAAAGTATACAAGGATACTGAAAAAAAAACTGTAAATGTGCATTCCAGTATCAATCAGACTGATGTTGTCAATTCACAGACATATACTTTTGCAACATAGCTGATTGTTTGTGTACAACATACTTATACACTTTTCTAAAAACTTGCCACATTTCATGTAAATACATACATCTAGTAAATTTGAAATTACAGACAACTTTCCTTCTCCAGTACAGGATTGGCCCAGTTCTTAAAATGGTTGTTGCTAGTTGTCAAGATGGTCAGCATAATTATTGTAATATGTTTTATCCTTTATATCTGTATTATGAGAAAATTGCTTAAACAATATGTACATTGAAGAGCATGTGTTAAAGAACAAAGTTTGGTGCATTATTTAATTAAATAAAAATTATTTAATGCACCACTACCATTAGTATAAAAAAAGTAGGATTAAGTGTCATCGATGGTCGACGGCAAAAAAAAAAAAAAGAATAGTCGGGTAAGTACTTTATTTCTCATTTTTTATGTTTGTTCTTTATTTATTATTATAAAAGTAACTAAAATGTAAAAATATTGATCTATTTAGGTTAGTTTTATAGTCTTCAATTTTGTTTAGTTACAGAACTATCAAATAGAAAATCGGACCCCTTCTGCCGCATGCACCTGTCACGTCGTCTTTCAGGATTTGTTAATAGTTCACTCTTACGTTTAATTATATATCATCTATAACCAATAGAAGGTCAATGTTTGCATTTATCAAATGACATATTACATTACGTTGTGTTCTAAACAGATAGATGTCAATTTCACTTATAATACATGGTTTATTCCTGTGGGAACATTAACAACTAGCTTGGATGAATTTGCAATGGCTCTTGTTGCATAGTTAGAAAGCCAGAAAAATTTTGAGGTTTAGAGGAAATTGTCTACTTTTCCTCTGCATGTTATTAGTCTATGTTCTTTAGTGCATTATTTAATTATAAAATATAATTATAAATAGATGTATACTGTTATGAGCTTAAAGCTACTTAGGATAAATGAATGTAGTTTCATGTTACAATTTGAAGTCATTCTAGAAAGAAAAAATGGGGTAATTTAGATTTATATAAATTTTTTTGTTGTTGTTGGTTACGAGGTCATTCAAATTGACTGTTCCCGTACAGAGATAGAGTAGAGAAAATAACAGATAAAATATAAAAAAACGTTTGAAATGTATTTAGGAGGTTTTCGAGATTAAACAAAGGAAATTTCATACTTTTGAGATGAAGAAAAGTATTTTTAATCTTAACATGAAAATTACTTAGCACACGGATTACTCAAAATAAATACTCAATATATTCATGGACAAAACTTTAATTTAGTTTATTATAAATACTTTACTAAAAAATATGATTTGTTGTATGTGAAAACTTATAAATGTTAACTGACAGACTGCCCAATTTCTTGACGATATACACACTATATTGAAAGTTAGAAGTATGAAATCTATAAAGACCTTAAAGGAGTACAAAAAGGAAATGTGGTCAGTCAAATTGACTGTGCCCGAGTTAAGAGAGTTCTAACGATCTAGAGTGCTCATATATTTGCATCTTTGGAGCACTACGTATAATAAATTTTCCATGTTTGGCAGATAATTGATTGCTTTTTATTTTTGTGCGTGCAAGCAAATCCATGTTGGACAAACCCGCGTTCTTCGAGGGTTTACTGTAATTTTTAATCTGGTTTGTTTTTGTTTCAAACATTTAAGTAAATACATTGTGCAGTGTGAGTTGTTTTTATTTTTATGCACAAGAAAATAAATGTTGACATCATTTGATCCATCTTCAATAACTAAATTTTTGGAACTTGTATATACTTGCACACACACACATAATTATGAACATTTTAACATCTTTTTCAAGTGGACAAAATATCACAAAATTCACAGATACACTTAATTTGTGGTGGATAAAAGTAAAGCAAAAAAAGTTAAATTTATAACAATTGCACAACACCTAAAGGAGGATTATTGTAGAAATAGCACCAACATTAATCGAGGATAACCCATTTGTTCAGTTAATGCCTAAATTGCAGTATAAAAAAAACAGTTGTTCGGTCAACTGAAGAACAATAATAAAACAGGAAAAGCATGGGTTCTTTAACCTACCGTGTCCATACACCATCCATAGTTGGCAATGGCATTGTTGTAACCAGACATATCATTTGCAAAGCTGGTAAGTCATACATGTATAGTCTGATTTTCTAAGGCTGTAACTACATGTGCACATATAAATTGAATCAAAATCTTATTTGAAGTATAGAAATGAGAATGTTAAAAAAAAAAGTGATTATAACTGAATGGTACTACATTAGTAAAAACTGAAGTTTATATAATTCTTAAGTTCTAAAAACAATAATTTAATTATATGTATTTTTTAATTTTAAGATAACAATATTTATTCATCCATAAAACGCCTGCACAAAAATAAGCCATCATTCTGCTTTACCTCAACCATAAGTAATATCACATAAACATAGTGAAATAGTAACTTGGCATTACTCAAATAGCATTATTTTATTTGTAAACTAAACTGACATTCAGCTTAGATCTTAAATCACTACATCACATTTTATTGTGTAGAACTCAATAATAATTCTTAGGTGAATTATATAAATGTAAATATTTTTGTGTTACATCAGCCAAAAAGACTGTAATCACTGTTGTTTAACAAGATCTTTAAATAGAAGCAACTCATACAGGGAAGTAATATAGAGATCAGGATATTGCTAATATTATACATACATTATTAAGTAGATTGCATAGATTGGAAAGCATATTACTTTTAAGGATGAAAACATATGAGAAAGATCCTGAAGCAGTTGTGATACTGAATGACTCTTGTTCTACACTGTGTTATGCTTAAGGCTGGGAGTGAGAGTGATTGGATAAAGAGGAGAAGGGTAATTTTTATTAATTGATGTTCTTTTTCATTTACTACTGATGTGAAATACTTTCAAGAATAAATATTTATTTGCAACTAAAAAGAAGTAGGTAACTACCTCGGCTAAATAGACACAAACAGAATTCATTGCTTCATGCTGCTAGTGTAATGATTTGTATATATCATAAAATTAACTTGCTAGTTTCCTTTTTATTTTTATTGATGAGTAAAGTTAATTAAAAGTAAAAATGAATAATAATAAATAATTGGTGTTAAATAAATAATAATGGATTATTAACCCTTATCCTTAGTATGATTTGTAAATAATTTAAATGAAATGGATAAGAACTATACTCTATCATCTTATCTAGTTCATAGCGTGACAGTTGTTCTTTATGCAATTCTGTAATGTAAATAACATCCCAACCACATTTTTTGTATCCAAACTGGCATGATCAGCCCTGGTATTAGGCAAAAGGCCTTAATGGCACTGGATATAGAAGACATATTGCTATACATTCTTCTTTACTTTCACTCATAAGTCCTTAGAATCCACCGGCAGTTGTCACTAGTGTTCATGGTGCAAGTGTTCAGTTCAGCATTTGCTACTGTATCTGGTGTGCTTGTTATTTTTAGAGCTGCTTCCCTTAGTAGTATATAATGATAAAACAAAAGTTATTCTTAATACATTTTAAAAGCAGATTTTACATTTTTAAAATCAAACATTGTAAAAGTGTGCACACTGAACTTTCCTCATCATTTTATACCACTAAGAAAATGAATAATTGCACCACTTTGTCTTTATTGCTGGACAAAGATTGGGGGTGGGTACTGAAAATTTTGAAATTTTCTGGAAAACGTTATGTGGGTATAAAATCAAAGGTAGGCAAAAGTGGTAAATTTAATCTTGCAGATTAGTTTTAGGGGTACATAATACACTGTCTCATTATAATGCTACCATTAGGAGCCATGTGTACCCAAGAGTGCTATCGGTGGGGGAGCTCTATAATCAACTAGTCAAGAAAGGACTCATGCTGAACAAGTACAGATTCAACAGTTTACTAAAGCAATCAATTAGGTAAAATAACTGTTTATTTACATAGGGAAAATAGATATAAAAAGAACACAGATAAGATAAAATAAGTTACAATAATGTAAGATAAAATATGAATACAAACTTTTATGATATTTCAGAAACAAAGCATGCTCGTAATTGGTTAAAACAGCCATCTTAAAAACAACCAGCATTTTCATTGGATAAAGAACATAGATAAGATAAAATACAAATACAAACTTTTTTTTTATATTTCAGAAACAAAACATTAATGCAAGAGGCTAGAAAACTGCCTTTTTTACTTTAAACCTGTTCTTACAAATGCTATATCAATGACACTTTCTTGCTATTTTGACAGTTGAATCGCATTTCCAAGTTCCTTTCTTACCTTACTTCCCGACATCAAGTTCCCATTGAAAATTGATAATCACATCTCTGGACTTTGCATTTGAGACTTCCTGCTTTTTTCCTTTATCTTGTGGCAGAGTGTAATGACTTTAGCCTCTGAAGCCATGTGGCAATGAGCTAAGCAGCAGATGATACTAAATTTTTTAGAGCCAAAGCACCACAGCATTATATCTGAGGAAAGCATTATAACCAATGGTGTTATAATGAGGCAGGTACTGTATTGAGGATAAAAAGAAACATTTGCAATTTTTAATTGTGGAGAAGTATGATAAACAGAAAATACTACAGTAGTTTTGTTTCTTCTTTTCCTTTTTTTTATTTTGGTTACTAAACTACCATTTTTTTTAAATACTAGCTGAGGATACCCATTAAAGAAACAAAAACTGTATAAGGGACAATGTTAGCTAATGTTCCTCTTTCATTCTTTCTTTTGTCATTGAACCTGTAATGACCTCATTAGAGGCTGTTGTATACCCTGCTTTGTGGAAGGTAATAACTGACTCACTGATTAACTACTTGTGCCTTTAAATTCAAAGCTACAATTTTATAAAACAAAGTGGAAATGTACCCTATTTCAAGGTGTTTTTATCATCATTTTGGGCAAAAATCTTAAAGTAACCAGTGTACACTGTCAGTTTCCATAAAAAAAATCATGTTAATTAAGCCAGCTGACTCTGAGTGATATAAGTCAAACGTCTATATAAAAGTGGAAATATGTCATATTTCAGGGTCTTTAGCGCATGTTCACCATCAAACAGCTTCCAGATACCATACCAAAAGTCACAAAAATTGAGCCAGCCAACTCTGGGTGATGGATGTTAACACACACACACATATATAATGGAATATGTTTAGAGTAAGATATGCTATAGAACATACATTTTCTTAAGGAGCATCAGATCTTTTCAACAGTGTCATGTGGACTATGTGTGTGTGTATGTATATATAGGAGCCACAGTGAGAACATAACTGACTTCATCATATGTTCTAAAGGATGATTTGATTCATTTTGTCTGAAAAAGAACTAGAAGCTAACTCAAATATAGTTATCTATTATCAATAACTTGTGATCAAAGCAAGCAAGGTAACTTAGTAAATAGTATAGTTATTATATTGGTCTAAATAGGAATACATTGCATATACATATAATTTAAGGACAAAAAGAGACTTTTTAATTTGTCTAGGCTATCACATCCACTGTACTAAACTCTAAAAAAAAAGTAAAACACTCAAAGCTAGCCCTTATCACTAATATATTTATCAGGCCTTCCCTAAAACTCCATTAAATTAACTTCATTTGCCACATTTGAGGATAACCCATTCCAACAGTCCAGTTAGAAAAAAATAAAGCTGTTTTAGCAGAAGATGACTCTTACCATGCCAGAATTTATTATTTTGTTCCCCTAGTCTTACCATTAAATATGAAAAAAGATGATGCATCAACACTATAAATTCCCTTTACAATCTTAAACACCTCAATCAGATCCACTCTAGCTCCAATTTTTTTCAAGAGAAAATTTCAGATATCTTAACTTGTCCTTTTATGACAACCTTTCCATCCAAGTTATCATCCTAGTGGTCTTCCTTTAAACTATTTCCAACAATTAAATGTCCTTTCTGAGGTAAAGCCCACCCAGTGGCACATTGGTAAGTCTGTAGACCTATAATGCTAAAAACTGGGTTTCAGTACCTGTGGTGGGCACAGAACAGATAGTCCATTGTGTAGCTTTTTGCTTAACTACAAACAAACAATTTTAAAGTAAGGAGCCCAAGATTGATTGTAGTACTCCAAATGTGGCCTAACCAGTGACCTATAGAATGACGTTATAACTTCTTTAGACTCGCATTCAATATTTCTGTAGATACAATGTAAAATCCAATTTGTCCTGCCACTAACAAAAGCATATTGCTTTGGATGGCTTAAGAGGTTGATCAACCTGAACACCAAGATTTTTTTCTTTTATGACACTGTTAAGGTTATTCCCATCAAAATTATACTCGGAAATCAATCAGAATAGGGAAAGAATATGCTGGTTCCGCAGTTGGATACATTTGCTGTTAGTATATTTTCAGCCATATTCTCAGTAATATTTAATGAAGTTTGGTGAGCTTAGAATGTTTAAGTTAATCCTAAATCCATACAGTAACCTAATGATCCAAAATAGTCTTATTATGTGCATAAAATAAAGTAACACACACATGTATATATGAAGAGAGAGAGAGAGAGAGAGCACTATCCGATAATGTTAATGAAGCTAACTTTAAAATATGAGCATATATAAATTAGATTTTTTGGAGTGTTTATCTGTCCATACAAAATATATCATACTACTGAAAATAGACAACAGAAAAAAATTTTAAAAAATGTGCATTCTAGTTTATTAGTTTCAAGGGTCATAAAAATTTACTAACATTTTATAAATAAATTGAGTTGCAGATCAATAAGAGTTAACTTCACTTGCTCTAATGGTACAAAATCTTGACTCCAAGTTAAGCTTCCTGTTTCTATAATCTGTTTAATTTTGGCAGTAAGAAATGATGTTTGGATTCATCCAATTAGTGAAGGGATCATAAAGGTTCATTGCATTTTACTGCTGTTAATTAAGGTTTGTGATTTGATGTCTTGTTCTTTTTATTGTTATTACTGTTACCTCAAAAACAAATACTAGGATCTGAGTCACTGTAGATTGTTGCTTAAATGGTTAAGTGGGTAATGATGGTGTGGTAGGGTTAGAGAAAAACAAAAACATCAAACAAAAATGAAGCAGTTCACTAGAAATATAAGTATTGGTAATAATTCATATGTGCGTGACAGGTTTTGTCAATCTTATGTAATGAAAAATCAGTAATAAAGTTATTTACAATTGCTGACCTGAATTTGGGTAGCTGAAATAAGACCATTTAATTTGGACACTTTTATCTATGACGCAATTTAGATATCCATCCTAAAAATGGAAGTGTTGAGTCTGTATTTAGATGTATTTACTAATCTTCTAGTGAGAATCATTACTATAGACTTTGGATAATCCTGAGGCATATGTTATTTCTTAAAACTATTCTAAATATTATCAGAAATTTCATAATTTTTGAGTGTCTCTGCTTATTAAAGGTTATTATCCTTAATACTATTTTATTATGCTTTAAAGTGGTTTTTAATAGAAAGAATGGAGAACATGGAATGTTTTATTTACAGTAGATTAAATAGTTATTTTTCTTATCTGATAAAAAATTGTACGTTTTATAAAAAGTTCGAATCATAGTTGCATGTGAACATTTACAATTTATTCTTCTAAATCTAATTTATGATGTATAACCACACCTACATTTATTAAGAACCCACTTATAACTGGTGATTTCATGCTTAGTATATATTTTTAGAAAAATAGTTGTTTAATATGTTATTATTATTGACAGCTTTATGTAGTTAAAGATCATTAATGATCAGTACTGTGAAAAAGGTGCATCTAAAGCACATGGAGTAACTTGTGTAGATTTGGGTTAAAGATTTTTATTTAATGTATGTTGTTTTACCTGATTTCTTGTATATCTACTTTTACATTACTTGTATGCTATAACATTAATTTAAAACAAACTGATTACTATAATCAGCAAGGTTTAGGGATGAGTTTTTTTTTTAACATCAATGCTTTTAATACAATAACATAAAAACGAAAGGGAGTACAACTGAGCAAGCATATTTACTTGAAAAGTCGTACTTTTAATTCTTGTACATTTCATGTTGCAGTGACTATTTAGTAATCATTTTATTTTTTACAGCATGTGCTTCTTCAGATGAAGAATTTACAGCATCCTTAGCTGAAACTTTGAAAGGTTTAGCAGAAAATACCCAATCTATCAATGTTAGTAATCATTTTATTTTTTACAGCATGTGCTTCATCAGATGAAGAATTTACAGCATCCTTAGCTGAAACTTTGAAAGGTTTAGCAGAAAACACCCAATCTATCAATGTAAGTTTGTGTGCTTTCTTTTGTGTAATGTAATATAACTTGTGCTTTTCTATCATTTGAATAAAAAATCTGAACTTAAAAAAATGAAAGAAGCTTTTTCTTCCTTATTATAGTGTAGTCTAGAACTGAAGAAGTGAGAATCTTGTGTATTTTTTCTTTCTTTTTTTATAAGGAGATTTTTAGCAGTATGCTATAAAAGCTGTATGGCATCTGAATTAAGCTTAATATGATGCAAACAGAAAACAAGCATAATACTATGGATTCCAGGCTTAATATAAATACCAAATAGTTGCTTCTAAAACTTAAGAAACCTTGAATAAGATGAGTGTTGGCACATGTTCGTTAGTGCCCAGTGCTCATCATTAACACCAGTATCATTATATATTGAGGATTTCCACTGGCAACTTGTGCCTGTCCACTTGGTTGTTTTCAGTCGTTAATTTTTCAGTTTTTCATAAAAACACAAAATATAAAGTAAAGGCACTCTTTATTAAAATCCAGTTTTTGGGAAGGTATATCTAGAAACATTCAACACTTTTTACATTAATGGAGTATATCCAGCTTGTTCCATTCTCATCTCTTAGGGTAATTATGAAAGATGTTTTTTCTCCATAAAAATCTTTTCATATGTACAATGTTTTAACACAATTTGATTCTGTAGTTTGTTGTGTTATCCTGCCACTACATTTTACCAAATAATTTTCTGGAAATATCCTGGAAAATTTTAAGGTTATAAGCATGGGAACCCTATACTTAGTTGTATTTAACAAACAGCCAAGTGAATACATTTGAATGTCCCACCATCCTTTCTCCTTCTGCTTTCTTTTACTTTTTCTCTCTCATAAAGTCTATGTTTTAAAAATGATATGAATGTGGGTTTGAGGGCAAAAGCTAGAACAGAGTGTGGTGAGAACAATTTGCACAAACTGCAATTTTAGATTCGCACAAAGTCAGGAAGCATAGTCATTCTGAGATTCTACATCTCAACACATGCTACACTTTTCTTTATAGTTTATTTAGTAGAAGTAGAAACTACATAGAATGTAACATCCTGCTACTCTTAAGACTTAGTGACACCCTTGCATTATGCATATTATTAACTCTGCATAAATTCAATTTATTATCAAGAAATTATTTCAATGTGCTAGTGATAAAAATCCACCAATTCGTAAGAAGTGCAATTTGTTGCTGCTTAGTCTGTGCAACTAAATATAGAACACATCATTTGCATTTGACAGCTACAATGGGTTGAGTACGTTGCATTAATACAATTCTGAATATGCAAATGAAGTCACTGACAGCCACAGCCAATATAATGTCATGGTTTATTTACATGTATAAGAACTACATATTGACATTGTTAGGTGTTTAATATATAGTGTGATGCCACCTAAAACTGATTGCTTTTGAGAGGAGTATGTAACAGACCTTTCTGATACTAAATATTCAGACATTCAGATGATAAGTTGGAAATTTAGGATTTCTAAGACAGTAATATCCATTCTACTTAATGTTATTGGAAAATAAGGGAATATGTATGAACTTGAAGCATCAGAAATAAACTTGAAACAAATTGTACCCCAGCTGTGGTAAGCAAAGTGCAACGTCTTGTAACTGGTGAGAATCAATGAACAAAGAGGACAGTTGTGAAAGCTGCCCACAAAGCTGGGCAATAGTATGCAACATATCTTAGAAGAATCTCCATCTGAAAAGACCATTGGAGTATAGGTTCATCAAGATAAGGCTTTCAATCATACCAGTTGTTCAATTATTGCATACCCAAATAGCTGGAAAATAAAGATACGATGGTTGAGTTGCCAGATGCAGCACCTATGCATTTCTGTGCCATCAGACTATGTAAACAGGTGCTGGGAAACTTTTGTTCTCATATAGTATATGAAAGCATGAAGAGAGGGGTGATGGGTTTTATACATAGCAGCTTTAAGATAGAGCTTTTTACAATGGAAACCACACTGCATGGCTATTCTCAAGATGCACAGTTGTCAAGTGCAGGGCCAGATGTGGCAACTTGTACTGTAATGACATGGTGTGGCTACAAAATCATATTAACTCCTTCAACATAGGCTCGGTCCCTGGGACTAACCTCATAACCATTTTGTGCTTGTTATAGTTTTCATGCTATAACTTTTAATATTTTAAGTGTATGTTTACAAAATTTTGTAGACTTATAGTAAACATTAGAAGCCTTTTGTACACAAAAAATCTGATTTTTTAATGAAGTATTTTTACTTGTATTTGTCCATGAAAATATTGATTCTTTTTTTTTAACTAGTCTAAGTGCAAAGTGATTTCTATTTTAAGATTTAAAATACTTTTCTTTGTATCGAAAATCTCGAATTTCATTTGCACAACCTCTGAAACCTCCTAAATACATATATCTACTTTTTTCAATAAAACGTTATATTTTACCTGTTATTGCATTTATTATTTGATTCTTCAGCCTGTAGACAACTCATTGAAACAGAATGAAAAGAAAAATTGTAAATTCAGAAATACAATGAGCAGCTGTTTTCTTTTTCTTCATTATTGATCATGAAGTTTCAAAGTTTTTCCCCTGACAGTTTGAACTGCTAAACATATCCCATATATTTTCTGTGTTTATTTTACTGTCACCTACAAATTACAAACCCGCTGACAAAAAAGCAATAATTCACCCCCGTGTTATAAGACTGTTTATGTACAACCGTAATAGGAACTCTCGAGCGCAAAAATGCACGCATATTCAGTGAGGTGACATTCCCCTTGCTCTGAGAACACAATATGGGATATAGCAGTTTATAGTTCCTACAACACTTTCAACAGGAATTGCCTAGGGTAATAAAATTGCAATTAGAATGTGTAAAAACATTTATTATATGGTTCAGAGTTGGGGTAATCCAATAAACATTGTAGGTTCTGAGCCGGGCTTATCCAATTACATAGCAGGTGTTTTAGTACTATGGTCACCCATTTGATGTGTGTGGAATTTTGCAGCATAAGTATATGAAGGTGTTATTTGGGCACATTCTTATAAATGATACTACTCTCTCTCACTTTCACCACACTTAGAAAGTAAATGAAAAATACACTGAAAAACAAAGAGTTCGAGTATGTAACCATGTTACAAAATGTTTCGCATGTGCATCGAACTTGTTAGGCCTTGATGTAAGCCTCGTTTATTCTTATGAGTGGAGGGCATAGAGATACTAATTTTTTTAGGCTTCAAATATAAATTTTTGAAGACCAAAAAGTTATCAAATTACTGTACTAGTATACTCAAAATCCCTGTAATTTAGTCGGGTCTCTAAATAAACTGTATGTGGGTTAAAAAAATCCCATTACTGTTCAGAACAACGACTAAATCATCACACTTCAATGGTTCTGGC
>NW_013666966.1:66795-98923 GCF_000517525.1 Limulus polyphemus
ATTTTTTTAGGCTTCAAATATAAATTTTTGAAGACCAAAAAGTTATCAAATTACTGTACTAGTACATTCAAAATCCCATTACTGTTCAGAACAACGACTAAATCATCACACTTCAATGGTTTTGGCAAAATTATTATTTTCTCCTTCAAGCTATTTATAAACAACTGTCAGAGTTACTTAGGGGTGAAAATGTTCTTTCTATTGGTTATAAGCAGTAGCTAATTAGTAGTAGGTGTGACTAAATAAGAGCTTTCAAAAGATTGGTGCAGTGGGAGGAGCCACTCTAGTAGACTTGCTAAAAATATTGCTATCTCAGCATATCATAAAGGAGGGAGGTTCTTATTTTATATTCAGCTTGTCTATATTTCAAATTTGAGTTTCTAATTCATTAGCTACTTATAAATGTTGTATGGTGGGCACAATAAAATGGCAACTGAACAGTAAGACAACTGGACGTGTTATGTGACACACAAAATCGATATTTAACATTTTTTTCTTTACATTTTCTTTTAAATTAAGAAATTAAAACATATATAATATCAAAAATTAAATTATAAACTACGTTTTGATGCCAATTTCATTGATGTAAGTAGTAAAAATGTTACTTAATAAAGTTTTGAAAATAATGCTCCAAAATGTCGTGACACGTGCACTTTAACCTACACGGGGTGAAAGGGTTAATATGACATACTCAACCTCTATAGTCAGTTTGTTACATTGGTCAAATAACAATAATTTTAGCAGAGAAATATAACCTTGCATAGATGCAGATAAAAATTCACATTTTTTGTAAACAACCTTTAAAAGATTAGAGTCACGATTCTAATGTATTTTTTACAAAGTATATTTTTATCCTTCACAATATCATGATAGCTTTCAAGCAACCAAAATTGTGTTTTGCATATGCTATAGGATTAATTATTGGCAATTGTTGATTATTATTAATGTAACAGTGGTAATCATAGCAAGTTGTACACTTTTTCAGGAACCTCCATCTGAATCAGAAGTAACTCAACTACTTAGTGCTCTAGGAATGGCAGCAGAAGCATCAGGAGATAGTGGAGATGGCACTGGACTGCTTAATTTAATGCACAGTGTTATGCAAAACCTTTTGTCTAGAGACTTACTCTACCCTGCCCTACAAGATGTCATAAGGAAGGTAGGAGATTAAAACTAGAATACTAACATACATCACTTGATCTACACTTTAAAAAAAAACAACTTAAGAGCGTTAATTTTAACGTATTAAGTGTATAAGGTAGAAATAATAAGACTTTGATTGAATATTATGTAAGATATATTGTAATATATCGTTCCTGCTAGCAGCATTGTTTACTTTTTCATACCAGTTTGTGTAAGGTATTTTGATATACAACAGAGAATGTCACCTAACTGATAGTTAATTTTAAATATTACAATAACTAAACAATCTTAAGAAGGATGTTATGTATCAGTATCAGACCTTTTAATTATTAAAGTACAAATATCTATAATATTACCTTAGTATTGTGAGAATACATAAATAAAACCTTTCGTGGATATCATTGTAATATTTTTAAACAGTCCTTTGTAATCAGTATTTAAGCACCAACTTTGCCCTTTGTACCAGTTTTAAATTAACTTGACAACTTTACATTTTTCACAGAATTATGGGTACTAAATTATTTATTTAGTTACCATTAGATACATATGCTGTTATTGATTTGTTGATTAACAGGTAAATTAACTTCTGATACAATACATAACCTCCTTTCGCATTTAGCTTATCCTGATTTAGTGCTGCCCTCTGTATGCAAACTTTTTCACTAGCCACTAGCCTTGAGGCTGCCACCCAGTCTCACATGTTTCCACATGATATTGCTACATTGTGCAGTTGGTTCCCTCTAGACTTATTCTTCAATCATCACTTTTCTATTTGGTCCTTGTGCATTAAGATATCTTTTTTTTCTCTTATGTGAGATTTCTCAACATTAACATTTGGTTTAAATATCTACCAACCACTTATTGTGGAAATATTTCTTTGTTTTTAGTTTGAAATAATTCTCCCTCTGCAGACATTGTGGCTCTTATTTTCCACACTGTCTACTGTTGAACATCTGGACTTTGTTCACTTCAGACAGACCATTACCAAGATACCAGGTGCTTCTTTCTCTATCAGGGGACACGACAGGTACTTTGATCTTTTTCAGGACTTCTCCTATAATTCCTGTGTGTGACGACATAGATTTTAAGCAGTCTTTCCTTCCACCTAAATTTGCAAACAATTCTTCCAGTGCAGACATGAATCTACCTCAACATTTTACATTCTTTTGTAACTTTTCTTCTCGGGTATGTTACTTTTTCTTACTCTCTCCTATTTCTTTTTACTTTTCCTTCTTTTTTTCTCATGATATCCAAGTTCATGCAGAAAATAGTTTTTGTTTCACCTTCACTCTGGCGCCAGTATGGCTCATCCTCTTCAGCTGGTTGCACATATGTTTTGGTTTGTAATCAAGTTGAAGCCCTTTTATTTGACTCCCAAACTCTGGAGTTCTGATCCATTGTCCTCTATTAGTCTTTCTCAAGCTCAGTTTTCCCACATTTGCCTTATCCTCACTACCATTTTATATTATCTATCCCCCAACCATCACCATTTAGAAACATTCCACGATTTTCTTGAGGGGTTTTTGACAGACATTTGTTCTCTTCCTTTTTCTACATTAGGGAATTATTCTTCCTTGGCCTTGTCTCTTCTTACTTGGTTTATTTGTTTCTGGGATGCCCTTCTTGCCTAAGTACACTTACTTCCCTCTTCTTTTAGGGACCTTTATGTTGCTCGTTTCCTCTGCCAATGAGTTTTTGTTAAGGTACCCGACTGTGCTCTGCTGTCCTCTCGACTCATTTCTGTTCCTTTTTTTTTCATCTCATTTTGCTTCTCCCATTCATTCTTCCACTATCTGTAAGTTTCAATGCTGACAGTCTGAACTTGTGAATCTATAGATTCCCTTTGTGGCCAACTGTTGGGTGATACAAGTTCTATCAATAGGCCTTATCCTTTGTTTTTCCTCTCCTCCTCCCTTGCCTCCTATTCCTGTTCCTTTCCCTCCTCCATGAGATACTGTATCATGCTGGTATCTCTCTCTGGTGTCAGACCTTTTCAACAAGGATGCTGTCGAAAGTGTTTCTCACCTTTTTAAGGATTTTATTCCCATCTGTTTGTTATTCCCAAGATAATAGGGGATTGATGTTGGGCCATAGATATTTCATGTCTCAATCAATTTCTTGACCATCCTCAGTTTACCATGGAAAAGTTTCATATCCTCTGGTAGTCATTTTCTTCAGGGCTTTGGATGACCAAGATGAATGTTTTTGATGCTTATATTCCATCTCCATCTCCCCAGCATCCAGACTTTACCTTTTGTTTGTACATCAAGGTTGAGTTCATCAGTTCTGAACCCTTTCTTTTGGACTGGCATTGGCCCCATACATTTTTTATCATGTATTGTGTGCCTTCACTTGTCGCATTCATGCTTGGATTGAGATTCCACAACTATATAGATGACTGATTTCTTTTAGCTCCATCCTGTCAGGAATCCTTTGACTATACTCTTTTCCTTCTTTGGAAGGTGGTTCTTCTAGGTTAGCTGATCAAGCTAAAGAAGTCTCATTTCACACCTAGTTTGTGTGTGTGTTCTTCCATTCCTGTCTCAGCATGGCACAGCCTTCTCTGCTTTATGTATGGAACAATGAAAGTTTGGTTACCACAGACCTAACCTCTTCTTCTCTTCCTGTGTGAGAGGTTCTCTTTCTTTTGGGGTCCTGGGCTTCCATGAAACTCTTTATCTCCTTGGGTCATGCTCTCATGCATCTTTTTACAGTTGACTCTACATGATTAATGGAACCTCTTTTGGGATCCCTTGTCCATCTTCTCCCTTTCCTGTATAACAGTCTCACCTGATGACTAGACAAAACTGATATTACAATGAGAGTTCCTCTTCTTCCCTCATGCCTGGATCTTCATCTTTTTACACATACTTCCATGGTGGGTTGGGATGCTTGTCATGACTCTTTTAATTGAATTTTGGGTCAGGGGAACCAAAAAGGAATCAAACTGTCATGTAAACTTTTTGGAGCTCTCAGCAATTTAATTTAGATCATTTTTCTGCAGTTGTTAGGGGGACACTTAGTCTCACTCTCTCTGTTTCCCTTTTGTGGTCTGTCACGTTCAGAGTGCTCTGAATCTTATTGCTGATCGTCTTTCAATACTCAACAAGATATTCTGATGTAGTGGTCCCCCAATCCTCATGTGTTTCGATGGCATTTCTCTCACCTGGGCACTCCTCCCATTAATGCCTTGGCCACTTATATAATGTGTTAAACTTTCCATATTCTAGTCTTCTTTCCACATCTGTTGGCATTGGTGGTGGATGCATTCAGTCAAGACCGGTCCAATCTCTTCCCTTATGCTTACTCTCCCTGTTTGTCTTATCTCCTTCCTTGTTTGAGAAACTCTCTGTTGGTTTCTTCTGTTATTAGTAGCACCCTATCGGCTGGGTCAGTCAAGGTTTTCTCTACTGAGCCTTTTGACTTCTTCTTCTTCTGCTCTCTTCTTCTTCAGCCTTGTATCTCTCTCTTACATCTAACCATGTCATCACTCCAGCTTCACATGTGGGATTTGTCTGGTCCCTTGCACAACGGTAGGGACTCTCTTCATGTGTAGCCTTTTTCCTGCCTCATTCTGTTCACCCATCCTCCTTCCATGTTTATCAATGGAAGTGACATATTTATCACCTCTGATCTCTGCTTCGATCCTTCTCACCTTTTCATCCTTCCATTCCCCATCTGTCTGAGTTCTTCACATGACTTTTTCACCAGAGCTTGTATATCTTGACTATTGCTGGTTACCAGATGACTCTCTCAGCTACTTTTCAGTATTCCCATTTTCATTGAATTATTACCTCCCCATTTTTTACTATGCTCTTTCATTCCTTTCACTTCCATTGCCCTTTACCCCACATCCCTTTGAATCTTTGACTTCCTTTCCTTATACAATCTGCCCCTTAAAACGTATTTCCTCCTCCTCCTTGCCTGTGGTCATCAACATTCTGATGCATACACAATTGATTCTTTTCACAGTGTATTCCAGCACTTTTATATCCTTCTCTGTCCAGATTGCATTTTTCTCCTGAAAGCATCTGTGGCATGTAAAGGTGAGGGTGTGTTCACCCATATATCTTTTCATTCTGTTTCTCATCTTTATTCCTGTTTGTGCAATCCATTATTACTTGGCCTGCACTTCTTCCTTTCATGGTTCCCAATTCTGTCTTTTCATTCTGTGGAATCCTTCTTCCTTTTTTGATCTTTCTCTTCTTATTCTCACTGGATGGGTCCAACACCTTATCTTTATCATATTCTTCATTTGATGGAGATGCAAATTGACATTTCCGGGTGTCCTCCCATGAAATTTTTTACCTAACTGACTCATTGGCTGCTCACTTCCATCATCCATTTGAGGAGATTGTTCAGGTTGGCATGTGGATGACATTTTTGTTGCACACTACCTCCATCTCATCGCCATCTCTTCCTCATTGGGCTATTAGACTGCCTCCGGTTGCTAAACTTTACATATCATACTGTCTCGGACTGGATAAGTCTTTTTTTTTTATATTACTCTCTTTTTACAGAGCCTTATAGAGTCCCTTACATGATCCTGCTCAGTGGCAAGTGTTACCTGCACATTGTAGGGTTGTTCCACAAGACTGCTTGAGTTATCCTTATGATGCTCATTTTCCTAAACAAGGCTTGATCCAGACCATACTTAATCATGGAATAGCACAAGTAAAGCGGGGCATGGGATCCCTGTCCATCCTTCATGCCTATTTTAAAACCTAATGCTAGCCGGCTTTTAAAAATGTAGTTTTCAAGGTACAGTACACCTTGGATTTCCTCCATCCTACCAGTATCCATATGTTGGGTTCTAGTGCAGTCTGGTGTTAGATTGGCACAGGACCAGCCAACATACATCCTCACTCAGTTGTAGGGGGGATGTTACTTTCACATTCTGCCTCACTTTGCTTGAGGTAAAGATGGTAGGAGTCCTTCTACTACTGCAGCCTGGAAGCCAAATTCCTGGTGCCACCTGGTTTTGGACTGGAGGTATCCACCATGTACTGTCTGATGTGCCTTAGTCACACTACACATATAACATTTCTATAAACCTGATGCAGGTTTTGGACTTTGCTTGTATCTTCTACCCATCCTTGTGACACTTTCCTCTCTTCTTTTCCAGGTGAAGAGAGTACCCTGGTACAGACAAGGTATGGCCTCCCACGAGTGTGCCCCTATACTGTTCCAATGTATAGGGTGTTGTGTTTTTTTGGTTTTTAGCCCAGCATAGACAGGTGGTTAAGGCACGACTCACAATCTGAGGGTCGCGGGTTCAAATCTTCGTCCCACCAAATATGATCACCCTTTCAGCCGTGGGAGCGTTATAATGTGACGGTCAATCTCACTATTCGTTGGTAAAAGAGTAGTTCAAGAGTTTGCAGTCGGTGGTGATGACTAGCTGCCTTCCCTCCAGTCTTAAACTGCTAAATTAGGGACAGCTAGCACAGATAGCCCTCATGTAGCTTTGCATGAAATTCAAAAACAAACAAACATACAAACAATCCTTTGATTCTCTTCGGGCAATTTCTGAAGGGGACTCATCTAGTTAAAATTTTACCCAGGGCCCTCCACCATTTCAACGTGGGATTCTAGCTAGATGTGAGTAAAGGTTACATATTGTATTGGAAGGTAACATTTTCAAACACTGAAAATATATTTCCGATAGATACCCAACTTCACTTGCACTTCCCTCCCTTCCTCCGGTGCATTTTACTTCTTTCCTTAATCTTAAAGTGATGATCGAACAATCAGTATAAAGGATGGTTGTCGCATGCTCACGTGCATGCTACAATGCAACAATATCACAAGGAAATACATGGGATTAGGTGAGAACTTTTAGGTTAGTGGTGAACAAAACATCTTGCATATAGAGGGCAGCACTGAATCAGTATCAGAAAACCAGTATCAGTGTTGGAAAAATTATAACTTACTTACACTATCATTAAAAGTTAATGATTAAAATAATATATATATATATAAAAGAAATAGCTTCAAAACTAGTATATCAATTACATTAACCCATCCAACACGGGGTCGGTCAATTTGACTGAGTCACATGACCTTCTATACTCGTTTAAAGTTGACATAAATTTAATACTTATAACTATATATATTGGGTATATCTTCACGAAATTTAGCAGTCTTTCAGTTAATATTACAAATCTTTCACATACAAAAAGTCATATTTCTTAGTGAAGTACTTTTACTAAAATAAAATAAAGTTTTGTCCATGAATATATTCAGTAATTGTTTAGAATAATTCATGTGCAAAGTAATTTTCATACTTTTCATCATCTTATATACACTCCTGGTCACAATAAAATCAAAGCACAGTAGAAGAGAAATGCACACCGACTCAAATTGGCATCACCATTGTGACTGAGCATGTCAGACCAAAACATCTTATTTCCGAGACTCGCACGCATATTTTATCTTAGCTGAGAAGGTGCTGTGCGATTAATGACCTTAAACATCTTCGTCCACTTTGTGACTTATTTTATGCGAACAAATGTACAGTTCAGACCAGCATACCAGTCAACTAGGCTTGTGGTCACCTATTTCCCAGTCCCAAGGGGTCCCTTTAAACTCAGTATTGCATCCACCCAGGCCAGCTCTCACCTGCTGCTACCCAGTTGAAACCTGTCAATCAATTTGAGGCCACTACCATATATTGATTGATAGCAGCCACGTCTTGTAGGTGTTAAAACCAGGTGACCATTGATGTTCCCTATTAGTTGTCAATAGGTGATCAAAATCAGCATTATAAAACAATAATGAACTTAATATAAGAAAAAGTCCAAAACTTTTTAAAAATCATCGCTTTTTCCAACTGTAATCCAAAAATCATGACGATGATTGCCTGTGGTAATAGCACCCAAAAGCATTGGGGATATCCCATCTATCAGACAAAATCAAAAAAGTAGATGAGAAACCAGTTAACTGTAATGGAAGATTAATTAAGGATGCAGAGTTGAGTGCTTATCCCCACAATGTCTCAACTCTTACTGCCTTTCATTGTCTGCAGCCAGTTGTGGGAAGGCAGTTACTCTTAAAGACATGTATTAAAGTTAAAAGTAGAAATAAAGCCACCAAAAATTATTTCTACTAAACATTACCTACCATCCTTTGCCATTAAAAGTTCTAAAAATTCCTAAAGTAGAATAATAACCACCCTAATAATTCTACTACACGTTACTCCCAACCTCCATCCTTTTCTAAAAATGACATATCTTATCCAATATCTTAAAAAGAACTACAAAACCTACCTTAAGTACTGTAGGTAGTTCATGTTTTTTCTTTGTTGTAACATTATTCAAGGATAGCACGGGATAGCTCAGACAAGCCTAGCTACTTTCCAGTCCCGGCTATACTGAATAAATGATAAAGTTAAGTATTAAAGGTAGCTAACTACCTCTAGTGACAAAAAGTATTTTTTCCTCATTGAATATTTATCTAGTAATATATTTTCAAATTTATTATAAAACCTTGCAAAAACTTTCTTATTTGCCAGTATTATAACCATTATTTTCTAGTTTAGTTATGAATAATATAACATTATTCATAAAGAACTTACAGTTATTAGAAACAGTTAAAAATCTTTTTAATTGTGATGTAATGATGCCTTTTAGCATCATGCGAGGAACTACGCTGTTGGGGGAGGGTAGACCAAGAATGGAAAAATTAGTGTCACATAAACTAATTGATTAATCAAAATTAATAACTGTTTCATTAATGTTGTATATACAAGCATGGATCTCGGAGGGGAGGTCTAGACCCCACCTCCCTTTCTTTCCATTTTTTTTTAATTTATATAAACAGCCAGACATGCATACACTACCATATAGTATTAAAAATAAACATTAGATATTAGTGTTTTTATTTTATTGGACTATTAACCCTATCTGCTTGAGTATCATTTATTGTGCATGCCACAAGGTTTTAGTGCCAAATTATTCAAAATTTTATTAAACTCTTTTTTTTTTTATGTCATATAATCATAACTAATAATCTGTATTTTAATAGTATATGAGTTTTAAGTTCTTAATTTTATAAGGCAATATTTAAAAAATTTTGAATTTCCCCTAGTGTGAGAAAGGTGTCTGTAGGTGTCTCATCTTTATTTTATTCACCTTTCCTCCAATAAGTACAAAATTCAATGTAAATTACTAACTATAAACTTGTCGTTGCTCAGACAAACCATAATTTTTATAGTTTTCAATTTTGTTTGGTTACGAGCCACAACTACCTGTCATATCCTCTCTTTCAGGATTTGTTAATAGTTCTCTCCTGAGTTTAATTCTATATTATCTATAACCAATGAAAAGCCAAGAATTTCATCTATTAAATGACGTATTATATTACTTTGTGTTCTGAACAGAGAATTATCGATTTCTCTTTTAGTACAGGCTTCATTCCCACGAAAAAGATAAGGACCAGCTTGAAGAAATTTGTAACAGCTCTTGTTGCAAAGTTAGAAAGCCAGAAAAATTGTGATAGTTAGAGGAAAATGTCTGATTTTTGCATGCTATTATTTTATGTTCATTGGTGCAATATTTAATTGAATAAAAATTATTTTGTGCATTATTACCATAAATATAAAAGAAAAAGTAGGGTTAAGTGTCATCAACAGACATGGGTAAGTACTTTATTTGTTTTCATGTTTATTCTTTACTTATCATAATAAAAGTAACTAAAATGTAAATATAGATATCTCTTTAGGTTAGTTAAGGTTTGATTTTCCTTAAGTGATTTACAACTTATTATGGCATAAATAGTAGTTAGACATGGTTCAAAGGGTAATAAAACAATAAATATTAATAGTCTATGTTCTTTGGTGCATTATATAATTAAGTAAAAATGATTTAATGCACTACTACCATTAGTATAAAAAAATAGTTAATTGTCAGAAGAAAAAAAAACTTGGGTAAGTACTTTTTGCTTAAATATAATAAACATAATTAAAAAATATTCTAGGTAAGTATGACTGAAATTATCTGTTTGTACATTAGTTATTGCAGCAGTTACCATTTTCCATTTCATTAGGATATTATGGTAGTAATATAATTATTAATCCTCTCAGGTGCCAAGTGTACATCTGCATATTAAATTTCAAAATTTAAGTAAAAAGTAATAATTCTAAATGAATTTCAAAAATGTTTTACTCAAGCATATATAAGAATTGATATTTTGTGAATTTGTAAAAAATTTTGTGTAATTCATTAGGAAAAATTTTGAAAATGTTCAAAGTTGCATTTTTGCACAGCTCTGAGTTTTTTTTATATGTGACATTTATAGATTTTTTGACACTTTTTTTTTGCCTATCCCAATGCATATGTTTATATTTGTTAAGAAACTATCATATCTTGCAAATATAATTATCATTACTTTAGTTGTATATAGTTTATAAATAAGTAGTACATTAATAAATAAAATAACCAGTGGATTTAAATTCTAACCATTCTCAAAGAAATTTGCTTAGAAAGTGTCATGAAATCAAATCTATTTCAAAACAGAATGTTTTCTGTAATATTTCTAGATTAGGCAAAACTGTTTTGTTATAATTTAGTATTGAGAAATCATGGTTTTTATGATTATAATCTAATTTTATTCATTAGCAAATTCAAAATTCTGTTTACTAGTATTGTTGGGTGTTTCATAATTTTGACTGAACTAATAATGAATTTGTATTTAATTGGATTTCTATGTAGATTTGGAAAATGTCACAGGTTTAAAATTAATAATAGGCAGGCAAACAATGACTTATAAGCATAAGGAAGAATTATATTGATCGTGGAACATACTAAATGTCTCAATAGAACATTGGTCTGTCTTCTTCACTGCTCATACACTTTTTTAGAGTTGATCATTACCTATATCCTGTCACCTGCTGACAGCATTTCCATCACATTTAATACTTGCATCTTTTGTGTTTGTAACTATGTATAAACCATGTATTGCTTAATACAGATCCTACCTAAAGAAGACAGATCAATGTTTTGTTGAAACTTGTAGTATGTTCCACTACCAATAAAACTCTTATGCTTATAAGTCATTATGTGCTTACATGTTATTATATCAAGACACATGGATACAGCAAATATTCATTCATTAGTTAGCTAGGCCGCGTATTTTGTTTTACCCACCATCATGCCCCAAATTGAACAAAAACATGGCCTGACTAACTAATGAATGTTTTCTGTAAAATTCTTATCAATGCTAGAAGTGTAGCTATCAATTTTGATTTCATTCCTTTAAGTCACACACTCAATCCTTTTTTGGCCTCACCTTTTTTTTCACATCTAAGATGTTTTTGATCAGATTAGCATAACATGCTTCCTACTGAAGGTTTAAAATTATTATTTTTTTAATTTTAAATCACATTTTCTTCAGCTATTTTGTTTGTAATTTGAAAAGTATTAGTGCAACTTAGCTGATTATCTACTATTTGAGCATATTTATTTTTTACTAAGAAAACAAGTATTTAATTTCCTTTTCTTGGACTGAAGACAAGGCTTTTCCCAGACATCAGAAATACATTTAATAAAATTGCATAAATAGTCCATCACCAGTTCTAGTATGTCTTCATATACTATAATTTTAGCAAATCTTCCAAAAATTATGTATATAGAAATACATAGTCATTACATTTATTGAAGAAAATTAGGTCTTGTCAGTGTTTACAATCATGAAGAACTATAAAGCTAAATTATTGGAATTGTATGTGTTATTGCAAGTATTGCTTTCTGAAATGGAATGGAAGGATTTTTAATCCTAGAATTTATTTCTGTAGTATCCAAATTGGCTTGCCGAGAAGAAGGATTCACTTGAAGAACAGCAGTATGAAAAGTACAGTCATCAGCTAGAAATTATGAAGCAAGTATGTCAAGAGTTTGAAGCAGAAAAAGATGATGACAGTTCTGAGATAAAAAAAGCACGATTTGAAAGAATTTTGGCCCTTATGCACAAGGTAATATTTTAACTTTTTATGTCCCGTTTATACCTGTGTATAAGTCAAGTACTAAATTTAAGTAAAAAAGACAGGTGTTTTACAGATATCCAGTGTATAAATCAAGGGGAGAGTTTAAAGGTAAAATTTGACTTTTGAATAAATTTTCTATTTTTATTTTAGATAAATTTTTCCTTGAACTCACAGGAGAGTTAGATCATTGAAATTTTTTACACATTTTATTTTAAGTACACAACCTTAATAGATAATCTAAAAATATTAATTGTAAATGACTTTACTAAACACTGTGCAGGTGACTGTTTAGTTATTTATTTAAAAAAAATAAGCAAGAGTGAAAAGGTGATTCCAATATGGTACATTATCTCCTTTCACATATATAGCTGTTCTTGTTCAGTGCTGCCCTCTATATGAGAAAATGTGCATGCCACAAGCCTTGAACTCCCACGATAAACATGGTTCATCTGCATCTTGCATTTATATCATCATGAGACAACTTTCCTCCAATAGCAGTGCAACACACCTTTCTGATTAATGTGACTCCTATTCGATTCTACTGAACTATCACTTCTCTTTTAGGCACTGATTTAGTGCAGATGTTTTTCATTTGTGTTCTTTTTTGCATGTTCATTTAATTTTTTTATTTTTTTTTGTGAAGTGCTGATTTACTTGCTTTATTTATTTACAACAATTATTATTCTCTGTAGTAGTTTGCCAGGATAACTTACCTTTATTAATTTTTTCTTCTCATTTTCAATTTCTTCACAGTTTAAGATGCATTTCAAAGCTTGTTTTTTACAACTTCAGATGTCATTACTGCTATTTCAAATGCTATTATCGATTTAAGGTCTGGAGGTCTCAACTGAGGATTTTTTGGCTATCATTCATCAGGAGATTGATTGTTATATGAGGCTTCCTTCTTCTCCCAACAATGTTCAGGTTCTTCCTGCATTTTTCAAACCTGTTCATGATGAGGAAGATTTTGACAACTTTTTTCTTCCTCCTACCTATTCTGTGTCTTTCCATACATCTCTTATGAATTCTATGGTTATTCTTTCTCAGGTGTGTTCCATTTTCACAGTTTTTATATGATATTGTTTCTTTTTTAACATGACACCCATCATTAGAGTCCCGTGTTTTCGATCCTTTCCCTGGCATCAGGGTACATGCTGAGCATTTTGTTTTACAGTTTAGGGCTGGTGTTAGCATGCCTCATCCTCCATGGACTTCTGATCTTTATGCTTTGGCTTATCAGTAGCTGATCAACTTTTTCTCGACTCCCAGCAGTTAGAGTTTGCTCATGTTGGGGGCTGTCCCTGATAATCCTATCCATTTTTTCAATGTCCATTTTGCTACCTTCATCTTACCGTTTCAGCTCTCCTACAATACTTTTACAACATACATCTCCTTTCTAACGCATTCCACTGATCCCCTGAGGGTTTTTTGGGGAATACACTTTCTCTCCTTACTCCTTATTGGTAATGTTGTTCTTTTTGATCCTATCCCTTCACAAGCAGTTTTTTTGGTGTTGGGTTCTTATTGGGAAGGACTGTTTTCACAGGTTCTGTCTTCCTATTATCTTTGTGGCTTCCGGAGGGCTCCTTTTCTCTATATGTTTGTTTTTGGAGATATGTTTGGTTTCTACATGTCACTCCAAAGATTCTGTGATCGAGCACCTTCCCTTTTTTGCGGGAGTCTCACCTCATGCATTCATCTCCCACTATCTTCGTTGGGTACATGTTTCATACTCTTTGGAACTCTTGCCATCCTTGAAACTTTGGTGCGGCTGTGACTGGGTAAATTATCTTTTCTATACATATTCTTCCCTCCAGGAGCATGTCACATTTAGGATCCAGATCCCGCTAAGTGGTGAGTGTTGCCTATCCAGGTATGCTTCTTATACTTCAGATCTGCTTCATATGGCCACGATGTATACCCATAGCCAATAATGCACACTGTTGAGATGGGGTGTTCCATAAGATTGCTAGTAGGTTTTTCTTCACGACCTATTTACTTCATTAATATGCCCATTCTAGACTGTACTAACCCATGGGTAAAGCAGAAGGGGGATAGCTGCCCATCCTTGCTGTCCCCTTGATTGAATAAATTGGGAATGGTCTGCTTTTCAAAATAGTGTTTTCTTGGTCACCCATTGCACTGTCTCCAGTGTTGGTATTTCTCTGGACTCTCCACTGAATTTTATCCCCTTTGTTCTTCTAGTGAAGTATGGGAATCCTTATCACATCCCAGTTCTGAGCTGCTGGGATGGTGGACCATGGAGAAGTCCTCCTGAATGTGTTTGCTTCCATTCAGTAGAGTAGGGTGGTGGTGTTCTGCTGGTGTAGATGGCATGCGATTCTCTAATCATGTGTTCATCCTCCATGATATGGCTCCTGAAGTTTGATGTTGCACCCAGCTTCTGTGCAGTTCTGTCAAGATGTGATCCACTTCTGTGTGGTGGGACTTGGAGGGTAGTGTTGAGCTCAAACTTCTGTGCAGTCTTATCCAAGATATGATATTGTGCATACCTATGAATACATATGCTCCACCTCCATGCCGTGGGTCATAGAGGCTGATTTTGTGTGCAGCTTCTGTGTGGTTTTATCCGGAGGGTGAAGTTGCTTATATTTTATAGGTACAATCCATTTCCATGCAGTGGACCATGGAGGTTGCTATTTTATTACAGCCTTTGTGCAGTCCTATCCAGAGGATGATGATGCTTTGGAGTAGATACATCACACTGCAGTTCAACCCTTTGTTTGGGATCCCTCATCCTACCATCACCTGGATGTCAGTTCCTAGTGAGTGGTTTTCAATTAGAGCTGCACCAATCAACATAATCCTCATATTTGTTGTTTCCTGTTCCACACTCAGGACCTCCACCTCCATGCGGTGGGTCCTGGAGGTTGATGTTGCACCCAGCTTCTATGAGGTTCTATCCAGAGGGGGCAGTTGCTATATATTTCTAGAGGTGATCCACTTTCATATGATGGTTCTTCCTCTTGTGCTCCGACTCGGGGGGGGGGGTTACTGCCTGAGGCTGATGGTGTGCAGTGGGGTACCAGTCTGTTTGAGTTTGATGTGACCTGCCACATTGGCACATCTCTTTCTACTGTCATTCAGATGTCGGGTTCCTGGATGTGTGGTTGGTTGTGGATTTGCGCACATTTACCACATTTCGTAGATCAGTTTGCACAGTATACACATTACGTTTTACTTAACTTGAGGTGAAGATTGGTGTGGACCATCCTCCTACCATAGGTCAGAGGTTCCGTTCCCAATGCTGCTTGGTTTTGGACTAGAGTTGAATGACCATGTACAGTCTGTTGTGACCTAGCCACTCTACACCTTGGAACACATCTATTTTAGCATTTCCCACATTCCTGTCTGTAGATTGTTCTTCTACAGTCTTTCTTCTATGAGATTGAGATTCTCGTATACTGTGGTTTGGATTACAACCCAACCGGTTTTCTCTCCCTTTTTGGTTCTGCTCCTCCCACATTCTGCCCATGTATACGACACCTATTTCCACATTGAGCACTAGTACAGTAGTGGTGCAGTTTCTCATGCATGTTCTTCTCCCAACAGGGATTGCGGATTGCACTTCTCGGGTGTTCTTTGGAAATATCTGTCAGTCGCACATATATAACTAACTCTATGCGAATGACAAAAATTACCGTTTTATTGTGATTGATGGCAACTCAGTTTTATCTGTGAGTCAGAAAACGGCAACTGAGCTGCTCCTGCCGCAGATAATGGGTTAAGGACAACAACAAGTAATAATAACAGAAACATAATTTTGAATTTCAATTTGATTATATTGTTTCTGGTTTATATTAAGTTCATTATTATTTTATAGTGGTGATTTTAATTACCTTTGAACAATTACTGTATTATATAGCATTACATACATTGATACACACACACACACACACACACACACACATATATATATATATATTGGTGCTACATATTACCAAAGAAAAAATACCAATATTTTTGGACTGATAATTATCACATTGTTTCATTATCCTCGAATACTTCACAAAAAAAAATTTGTCTAGACAACATGCAATTTATTTAAGACTTTCTGTTATTTTCTTTTAGATGCAAGACTGTGGACATCCACCAAAAGAAATTGTAGGTGAAATTGTAAGTGATTGAATACAGTTAAATATTAAATGCTTAAATAATTTTAGATATCAAGAAAATCTGATATGTCTTTTGTAATTATACAAATACATTTCTTGTGCGCTATTAAGGTTACTAATAACATGTAGTTCTAGCCCATGCTTTATTAATACTGTTCCTAGAGAAAAGTTAGTGGTTTTTATAAACTTAAAAGGATAATCCCACAGTCAGTTCCTAAGCAAACTGGTATATTTGACAAATTTTATTTTTCTCCACTCTAACAATTTAAAAAAATGTCTTGCTATGCTACGAAATCCAGTCAGAGATTGAATTATTTGTTATAACTTAGATGAAAGAAGAGCTTTCCAACTTTAATTATATAAGCCATAAGGTCATTTCATTGTTCGACTTCCCACAGTTATGTATTATCCAACCAGTCAAATCTGATTTTGTTGTTAGTGACACCAGTAAGTTACAGACATTTCAGATTTGAAATGATGTTGCCAGTATGGTAAACGTACCAAAATATTGGTTTTATGTTTTTCTAACATTTCTGTATTACATTGTAGTATATCATAGATTAAAGGCCTAATGACATCATGAGCTAGCCACTTTGTTGAAATAAATTTTCCAGTATAATATTTCATATATTATTAAAACTAATGTAATTAACATTTCTGTCACTATAAGAAATGTTGCTTTTGTAAGTCTTTTATAAATTGTTTATAGCGTTCAGTAGTTGGTATGATATTACATCATAATATAGCTGATAATAAATGTTTAAAAATATTTCTTAACTGGCCCTAAAAAAAGATTTTCCACTAAGCGTTACTTAATAGCAACTTCAGAGCACATCAACTTGTGCTAAGACATCACACCTGAAGTGGCCTTTCACCTAACACACAAAGACTTGGTTGAAACACTATTTACAGTTATTCATACTGCTAAGTGAGAAGACATTTTTCCCTTCTGTTTTATTATAAACCATGTGTTTGCCACTCTGTGTTACAAAAGTAAAAAAAAAAGGGCATATATTACCATTTTTCTACACATATGCCTTGAAATGTAAATATCACAAGGAATGTTTGCAATAATTTAATTCTGCTTATATAAGGCAAATTAACCATGAATACAAGTATTGATTATTATTAGTACATTTGACTGTGCATGCTTGCTGTCTATTACCATTTGCACTACAACTATGACAAAATACAAAATTACAAGTAGATTGATGCTAAACAATGAAAATGGACAAAGGTATTTAAATGAATTTTGTTATGTGCTTAGGTGTATTATACACGTCTTTCAGTTTATAGTGTTTGTAGGTCTATCAAATTAATAGCTATGCATGTAGTATTTGGCCTACTGTGTGAGTACACACAAACAAATAAGCAAGAACCAGCCACAGTGTTATCATTTGGCTTAAACTAATCTAAAAGTGACAGTGCTTGACCATTACATAATATTGATGAGGCATAACATTGTTCATTAACAAAAATATTCAAAAGAAACTTTAGAAAAACTTTACCTGCCAAATTATTATTGGTAAAGCAGATGTCCCTCCAGTACCAGCACCAATGCATATCTTATATATATAAATATGGTAATTGTGCCTTGTCATATCTAGAACATCAGAAACTGATAGTTCCTCATTTGTTTTGAGTATAATTTACAGGTACAAAGGAGAAAGATGTGCAACTTGTATATCTGTTAATTTATCAGAAACATCTGTACTATTTATCTATCTATATTTTGACATTAATTCTATATTTTTATGATAGTCCATGTCAATCTGAGGACAAAAAATGTGCAACATGATGTTTTTTTGTTTTTTTTCAGAGTCCTGTGTTAGAGTTTGATGAGCAAGGAAATATTAAGATGCCTGAGCTTCCAAATCAAAACTGTTGTATAATGTAATTGGTTGTGACATGTTCAAAATGTGATGAGATATTACATAATCGTAGTTATACTCTTGGATAAAGTTGTGGTATTATCTTCATACATTTTTGTCTGTTGCTGTTCTTTTCAGATGACAGCAAATGGTTTGAACCATTACTCATTCATACTTAAAAATACCCAAATGATATTATTATTAAGTCCTTACAATTGTAGTATTATGATCATGAAACAACACCAAATAATGTAAAAGGGAAAAACAATGACACATGTATCTTATGGCAATGTAATTGTGAAAGAAATTTACCCACAACATGAAGTTAGTATTAATTCAGATTTGTGAAAGTTTCAGTTTTTACACTTGGGAAAAACTGATGCATTGACAAGAACATACATTTAGCTTGGGTTGTAAGTCCTTTTATTGTACAAATGCCTTTAATAAACTTTTTCTGAATTTTCTTTGTTGTAATTTATGTTTGCTCAATATATCCTTTATTCTTTTGAACTAATACCATTTTCTTGTTATTAAAATTGTAAATTATTTCTCGTTTTTTGCACCAAAGGGATTGCAAAGACTAACGCTTTATCAAATTGAAAAAAAAAAAAAACTAGCTTTTTAAACCAAGTAAGTTTTCTTTAATGAATATATAACATATATATATATACAAATAAATAAATAGCTTAAAAACTATTGAGTTTTTCCTTGAAGTTGTAAAGTATGGAATAATGCTTCTTTGTTTATAAGTTCAAACTTATTGTAGTCATTAAGAATGTCAAGTATTTTCTTAATATAATCAGCTTTGTTGAGGATAACAACTCTATTTTCTTTGTCTGGTGGGTGATATTTTTGTTTCTGGAGAGTTCTTTGATAGCTGCCAGTTCTTCAGATTTCAGTAATACTGAAGGTGGAGAGTGCTAAAGTTTTTTAACTTAGTTCTCGTGCTTGTTCAGAAGTATTCTTGGAAAAAATTAGGTAAAGATTTTATGTTCCAGTATAAAGATTCCCAGGGATAAAGGTAATTGGCATAATTGAGTTTTGAGGAGGGTATGGAGAAGTTCAATCCTTTTGCTAGTGTGCTTCTCTATCTTCCAACTGCATCTTGGCAAGTAATTTGGGTTTGTTCCTGGCTTCTTCTCACTGGGTCTTGCCTAATAACTTGGTGAGCAAGCCTGTCTCTTTCTTGTTCTTTTTTTTCTGTAACTTGCATCGTGTCATTTCATTTTCTTTTTCAAACTTTCTGACTTTCGCCATGATACATCACTTTCCCATTTGACAATTTTTGGCATCGTGATTTTCAATGTTTTTGATCATATTATACTCATACTTAAGTAAAAAAATACTTGTGTAACTAACAAAGATTGAGTTACTACAAAATTCCTGCAAATGTGTGTGCAACAAACTCTGTACAAAGGACTTGCAATTCCTTCAGTCACAGAACAATTCAATTTATAGCATATGCTTGTATTCTCCAGCAGAAAAAGTCACTTTTCTTCTGAAATACCACAATGATTCTCCACTACAAATATTCACTTTGAAGTTCTGCATTAAACTCAGTTTACCACAATTTTATAAGTTTTATTAAAAAACATTTGTTGATAATAATAAATGTACAAAATTAATGTACATTATTAAAAAGGAAAAAAGCACCTTTTCCATTAAGGAAATGATTTAGGAAAAAATATATAACATAAGGTCCTATTATTTTTTAATTTTAGCAAGGGTTTATTACATAACATTAATTTTGGTGCAATATAAAGCTATTATTGGCTTGTTTCTTTTAAAAAAATTAACACATGGACTAAGTAAAATTTTTCTTTATAAGACACACAGTTGTAATAAACTTTAAGAACTTCCTCTTATGGTGTTGAAAAATCTTGCAAAGATTCATCCAAATCAGATTTAAACCGTGGGAGGACATTAGTCTCATTTTATTTATACACAATGAAAAGTACCCATCCCAAGTGACAGGAAAAGTTTAAGTTAATCTATCAATTTAAATTATTTCTTGGACTTTAAAAAAGTTATTTGTATTGCACTCTTGGTTTCATTCAGATCCAAAGCTCTTTAAACCACCCACTGTGAAAAGTAATTGTTGAGCATTTCAGTCATGCTAAGAGCTGCTCAACAATAACATATGGTAAACCTACATTTTTATTCTTTATGTTACATCACATTTTGAATATTGAATGATAGTGTGTTAAATTCCTGAGAATTTATTGTAGAATATTTTGCTTACAAAATAAAATTTAGCATCAACATTATTCCTACCTGTTCTCCTGTAATTTCAAAAGTGAATGTTGAGCTTTGCCTGCATGTGCAGCTTTACAAATGCAGTGCAGGAAGTGGCCACCATAAACAGGAGACAGACGAATGCTTGGACAGACACCATGGTTAGTATTGTGTGTGAGAAATAAAAATTTGAATTATGAGTGTAATTTTCATGGTAATAAACTTAACAGTGTTTTGGAAAAGAAAGATCTTGGTGTTCTGGTTCATCAGTCTCTTAAGCCTTCCAAGCAATGAGCTGTTGCTAGTGGCAGGGCAAATAGGACTTTAGGTTTAATCTACAGAAATGTTGAATAAAAGTCTAAAGAGGTTGCAATGAAATTGTATAAGTCACTCATTAGGCCTCATCTGTAGTATTGTGTTCAGTCTTGGTCTCCTTTTCTTATGAGGAGCACTGAATTGTTGGAAAGGATTTAGAGAAGGGCTATGAGTATAATACATGGCATTGAAAGGTTGTAATATGAGGACAAAATAAGATATCTGAAATCTTTTCATGAAACAAAAAAAAAGTTAGTGGGGATGTGATAGAGGTGTTTAAGATTGATGAGTTCTATCTTTGTGCTTAATAGTGAGAATAGTGGAACTAGGGGACACAAGTATACTATTCAGCAGGGTAAGAGTCATCTTCAGACAGTTATATTTCTCTAACAGTGTTTGGCCTTTAAAAAGGTTACCCTCATATGTGGTGGATTCAGTAAATTTAAGAGAGCATAAAGGAAGGCTTGATAAACATTTAAATGATAAGAGCTGACTTAGTTTTTGTTTTAATAAATGTTTAATTGTAGTGAATGGAACAGCCTAAAGGGACCAACAAGTCCCTTGCGATCCTTAAATATTACATTAAAAATACTATTGCAATCTACATACACACACACACACACATTAATAGCATTGGCAGAGGTAAACTATTTCATGCCACTGGTCTAAATTTAATTAACTTTCTCTACATGCCTAGCATGGTCTTGAATCACAAACAAGTATTTGGGAACTTCATAGAAATGAGCCATTCATGGTATGAAAGTACTAACTATTGATTGACATTCACATACACCTTTTTCTTACTGTTAGAAAATAACAATATTGTTTTTATCTAGTAGAGGATGTATGACACGATATTTTTAATACCAAAACATGCACATTCTTTTGAATTTTGCATCCTGATGCAATTTTTAGAAGCCCTTGGTTCCATTAATTACCAATCCTGGGATTTGTCTCCTGATTTGGAAAAGGATAAGGACTTAATGGAATGGGATCAAAGAAGGCTACTAGGATAATTCTGGGATGGAAGGTTAAGATTTCAAATTATTGTCTCTCGAGAAAAGGGTAGGCAATATTATTGAAACTTAAAATATTATTATTATTCAGATCAATAAGATAAAAGCTTCTGATTTCTTTCTGAATACAATAGGAGAGAACATAAGTTTAAGATTTCAAAAAGATTAGACATTGTTTTATGGAATAATTTGTCACTAGCAGCAGTAGAAGCTGGCAGTTTTAAAGTTTCATAAAGGAATCAGTGATTTCTTGAAAAATAAAATGTGGGTTTAAGTTTTTACTTTTCTCTGGGGCAGGTTTTGCAATAGTACCGGCAGTACCAGGTCGCCAGTACCGGTACTCAAGCATCTCTAAGCATGTGACTTGAGTAGTTAAAAATTCAATCCTTCTTTTCAAGTGTGTTTTTAGGGAAAAATTTGTCTTCACATCAAACCAAATTGTCAATTATCTGTAAGCCCACATGATATTACAACTATGGCAATGAATCAGTTGAAATCTAGGCTTTCTATTGGTTATAAACTTAATGGGAGATGGCCTCTTAAAAATCTGTTACCAAATTATAAATTAAAGCATGTCAGAGGTAGGCATGGAAAGTGGTTTGAGTTTTCATTGATTGCTCTTTAGCCCCATAAGATTGAAGAATATAAAAATATAGCTTCAGAATATCAATGACAAAATTATAGAGAATATTTTACGGTACACTGCGAAGTTATCTAGGGGATGGACAAAAAAAAAATCCAGAAGAGGAGACAGCTCAAGAACAAATATCCAAATTCTCACACTATGGGAACTTGAGGTTGTTTTAAAATATTTCATTATATAATTAAGAACTTAAACTTATATATAATATTAAAATTTAATTTATTATCTATAGTTTGATATCAAGTTTGCTTGTATACCATGATAATTAAGTAGTTTAATTAAATTTTGAATGTAACTCACTAAAATGTTGTGAAATGTGCAGTTTGACTTGCCCGCATGCTAAGGGTTAATCACACACGCAACTACTTAACATGCAATCACATTCTCTTCCAGAGCATGTGAGTCACCAGTTTCCCATATTTCATGCTATTGCTGATTTTCACTGTGAGATCTGCTAATCGATTGAAGTATGAACTCAAAACTACCACATTCAAAGATTTATAATTCTGTGAAAAGCAATGCTGAAATACCAGAGGAGGTATTTGGTCAAAACTCTGAAGATGGGACATGTGATAATAGATATTATTCTCAACATACGATACACTATAAACCCGTACCAATACTAATGGCCCAGTACTGGTACTGGATGCCGAGTACTGCCGGTACCAGTACCAACTGCAAACCCTGCTATGGAGTAGATGTATAAAGACAGTCTAGCCTTTAAGGACCAAATGGTCCCTTATTGTTAATATGTTATCCTAAGTTATAATACTCTTTTGAATAGTTCTGTAGAAGTTATACTGCATTACAAAAAAGTAGGCATAAAACCATGAAATGTATCATTATGATTCTACAAGTTCCTCTTTAATTCATTGCTTTTATTCAGGAATAACTGGAATTTATTCTTACTGTTATATGTGTTAGTCTAATAAGCAGGTCCATCACAACTGTTATTATTCGCAACCTCCAAGTCTAACTGCTCTCTTAATTCAGATATGTTGAAATTTTAGTAAAATAAGTGCAAACAATTTTTAAATAAAAAAAAATTAGCAAATAGAAATGGGAGTACCAAAAAGTAAAGAAACAAGGCAGGATAACATTACAACACTTAATGGTTTTGACACGGTAAAACCTTAAAGTGGGTGTGACCATCATTCCATCCATTCATACTTCGTGTTTTACTTTGAATTGTGATCCAATTAGAGACTTGAATTGAATTTTATCAGTAACTAATCATTTCCAAATACTTAACAAATTTAAAAATGTTTTAAATTGGCAGTTTTCATACTATTCTGTTGGCCCACCTGTAACTAATTTGTTGTTATATATTTATTTTAATGTCAATGTTTGTTTGGATTGAGTTTATATTTAAAAACGTGCCTAGCTTATAGTGTTAGATATGTATTGCGAAACTCCCACCTATTCTCCAAAGTTGTAGAAGATTCTTGAGAGTAAGAATCAAAAGTATAAGTGTGTACGTAAATGCTTTAATTTGCATTGTTGCGTACTCTGAATTTTCTGGAAAATTTTACCACGCCTATAAATATAACCAACGCAACCAGCCAAGAAGTAATATCTATTATTAGTTCGTTATAATCAGTGTACTATAAACTTAGGAAGCTATAACTGTGATTGTTGTAATGCTTATCAATCAGAAACCTTCAGATATTTGACGAGGAATATTTATAAATTTTCAATATTACAAACCATTTAATTTCGGTGGATTCACATCGGACATTAGTATTTTTATGAAGACATTATATAAATTCAACAGTGGAATACTCAGCGTGTGTGGCAAAAGACAAAACTAGCTAGCTTCCCGTTAAGTGAAATATGTCTCCATCAACTCACTTATTATGAACCCTTGATAAGATATCAAGGAAGTTCGAGACTAGAAAGAAGACTTTATATTGTTTGTAAGTTTGTGAAATTTTTATTTATAAATCATTATTTGTAATGTCTATTTGTGATAATTGTTATTGTAAATTTTACTGTTGTGTGTATATTAAAACGTATTTGTGTTAAAAAAGAAAATGGTGTACATCAATTTTGTTGGCAAATAGCATAAATTAACTACAATATTGGCTTCGGGCTATTTTAAATTCTCAATACGTAACACTAGTATCTGAGAAAATGTATCTGTTTACTGAAATGGAGAGATCATGATAATAGGAAAGTACAATTTAACTACTAAATTTAAATTATCAGTTAACTCAATTTCAGACCATTTAAAATTCTAATATGTAATACACCTTTTTACCAGTCAGATAACTAATGTCTCCCATGAGCAAAGTATGACTATTGGAGCTTCTGGTCACACTTATGACATCAAACATCCCTGTTATGATAGGATTTTTTTTTTTTTTATGGTCACATAATTTGATTACATACATGTATCTTGGTTGTTGAAAAAAATTTACAACAGAGAAATTTAGCTATATACACCCTCATTTAGTCCGAATAACTACCAAGTTAAAAAATGAACACAAAGTAGAAATGGATAAAATGATGACTACAACCATTTTGTAATGTTATCTCACAAATTCCTATCTTTTTCTTTACCTTTTGGTGCTCCCGTTCCTACTTCCTCATTTTTTTATTTAAACATTTTTTACACTTATCTCATAGCTTTTTTTTGTTACTAAGTCTCGAGAGTGACTATGCTCTAGGCCTATCCTTCTAATAGCTTTTCTTGGTGCTAAGTCTCGAGAGTGACTGGGCTTTAGGCCTATCTTTCTTGTAGCTTTTCTTAGAGTTATAGATTAACATTTACTGGCTTTTGCTGACATCTTTGCTATAGTTTTTCTTCCATTTAGTCAGGGTAGCAGCCTTTTCTTTGGCTGGATTAATGGATAAGGCTTGTTTCACATATTAAGCATCACTGTTTCTAACCTTATTTCTATTATTCACCCTTCAAAGTTATCAACATAAGATTTTCTCCTTTTCTCTCATTTTGTTTCCTCAAAGGACATATTTAAAAATCTCACTGTTTCAAGTACAACCTTAGATGTCAATAGGTTACACTTACTTTGAAAACAATGCAAAGGTAAATTATACAACTTATCATTCTTGTTTTCAGTACAGAGTGCTTGAGCAAAGGTATGTCAGACTTTGGCAGTGGTAGCAATCATCCTCATGTAGGAGACTCGTGTTTTAGGCACCAACTACTATGATAAAATTGATTTGCCCAACACAGAACCCTCGAGTCAGATAGAAACAACTGAAAACCTCTTAAAGGTTAGATCATAGTGAGAACCTAGATCTAGAGAATCTACGTAGTCTTTTTTTTTATCTAGATGACGCAGCTGCAGGCTGATCACGTATCAAGTGCAGCTACAAGTGATATAAGGGTGGCTTGTTACTTGGCAACTCATAGAGCATACTCATAATCATAGATTATGGCTACTAGTGTATTGTTAGCTCATCAGTAGTGTTGCAAAATGGTTATTGTTATTACCAATGCTATAAAAAAACTAAGAAAATTGCTGTTAGCCAAGGTATCATAATTCAATCATGTACATTTAGATATGCATGAGATAAAGTCAGTCATTCAGTGAGATTGACAAATTTGTGGTTTTGTGAAAGTTTTGTTTTTACCAACTTTTGCATGTGCTTTGGTGGCTTGTTTACTACTCAACAGTGTGTGTAAAGTGCTTATAATGTATTGTTTACATGCTGTTTGCACTGCGTTTGAGATTTTAATTTGTACTGCACATTTGGCCCATGTCTACTGTAAATACTACCACAACTTATGGTGTTTCAAAGGTGTGTGAAAAATGTTTTTATTGTGTATACCAGTACTTGGAAGGACACCACAAACACAATTTAAAAAATAATTAACAGCAGAGGAAATAATAGATAGTAAGAAATGTTTTGCTATATAGAGTACTGCACATCACATCAATAGTTGAGTGATAGCATTACTTCTACAGAAAAAAAAATCATATATATACTTTTTCATTGATTCCACAGATTTATACATAATATTTATTTCAAATTCATTTTTAAAATCTTCATAAATGTATTTAAGATTTGGTTTCAGAAAGTATTCAATTAAGATTACTTACCAGCAAGTTTTTATGTTATCTTGATAATAGAAATGTATACTTTTCCCACACAAGTAACTGCATATAAAATGTGTAACTTGTTTATGATCTAAAGGTTTTGTGCTTCAACCTTAACATATCCAGGTTAACATAAAGTAGCAAATTTAACAGACAGAATATAAATTCTACACTATTATTTATGTGAATAAGATGATATATTAAAATACAAAAACACTATACTAAAATTTATGTATTCTAACACATTTAAATACAAGATATGTTGTCTAACAATTTTACTCTGAGGTTTGACTTAATCACTGGAGCATTCCCCCCTACCTCAGTCTAACTTGATCTCTTCTATGTCCATTCCTATTGAATGCACACCCTCAGTGTACATTGGTTACAGATTAAAGAATATGTAATTGCACATTTATTATTATTTCTAGTTTTTACAATGCATGTAAAAAAAATTACTAGAAAATTATAGGATTTTCATTTTTTGTGCAAAAATAATCATAAGCTATCTGCACTAGCACTGTAACAGTCTCTAATTTGTTGAAGTATAAACCAGAGGAAATGCAGCTAGTCTCCAAAACCAACTCTTTGGTTACTAAAACTTATAAGGACAATTGAATAGTGGGATTTACCATTACTGTTAAAACTCACAGCCTAAAAGTGTGGAGCTCCATTTCCTGTTTACCAGAACAGGATATGAATCAATGAAACTAAGATCCACAGTCCAGCATACTAACCACTAGTCATATTTGACCCTAAGGTAAAGAATTTTAAAGTGTAATAAAGTATCTAGTCTAATATTTAATAATAGAATATTTGGCAACAAGTCTTATGCTGGAACTAAGGGATGCTCATCATGAGAAGTCATGTCATTTTAACAGTAACACTAATAGTCACTGGAATGAAAACATTAATAATAACATACAGTCCTTCTAGTTCAATGTTGTTCTTGCACATCCACCCTTGAATAAAGTTAAAAATTTAAGCGCACCATATATTTTCAGGAAATCGACTCTTTTCTTAATTTTAATTTATAATTTAACTGACAGCTACCTATACTATTACTTAAGTTAGTATTAGCACTACTGACAGTACTGTACACTGAGTATAGTGTATTAATAATAATATATATACTATATTATATCCTATAGCCAAGGAATATATAATATTATTAAGTTAATAATAACAGTAAATAACGGCAATCAATTCCATGGCATAAGTTAATCACTCTGTTATTGTTAAGCTGAGAGAATGAATGATTGATAAAACTTCATAATCTAATCATTAGAACATGACATTTATAACGGACAACGGAAAGGATTTAAACATGTATACGATATATAGTACAGTGCATCCATCTCATTGCTAAAAATTTACAACTTAAAAGTTACAGTTAGGCTTGGTTCACTTACTCTAATTCCTCTGATACTATACTAGAGAAAAAGTAAGTGTTGAGAAAATATATTGGGGTATTTTCCACTGATCTCTATATATTTACTTAAAAACAAAGACGTTGTTCCGGTAAGTAGTTTGTATGCTAAATGCTTGATGGCAGCACCGTGGTCAAAATATAGAAAACTCACTAAAATCGTGGATAAGCTTTCCCGATAGTGGTGGCTTACGTCTGTGAGACGCATCGTCATTGATAGGCCAAATAGCAGGTGTTTTCAAAACCTAGAATGAAATTATGTGTGGAGACCTTTATTATTTTGTACTCAATCAACAAGGAAAGTATATAAATACTTATCATGTTTAAAGCTTGTTATGTGAATAATATTAGCTCAAGGACAAATCAAAGTCGCGGCTTCGCTTTTTCTAATTGGCTACTCCATTGGCAAACCTAGCAGGAGCTGCGGTTTGAAGCATAATGTCAAGAGAGAAGACCTCCGAAAGATGTTTTAAGTAAAAGCAGTATCCTTTCCTGTTTGGATGTATTACAGTGAATAATTACAGTGAATCTGTGTTGAGAGGACTTTACAAAATTAGTAGGAGCAAGCTGACCATAAAAGTGGAACTCTAGATGAGATGATTTTTAAGAAATTATGGCGGTTTCTGGCGTGGTTCATGTGCCTCTGGGCGTTTATCACAGGTATATTCAAATCTTTATTCCTTAGAGCTTTATGATTCTAGTGAATTTTAAAGTATTTTCATGATATATTTTATGCTGATTTTCGCTGTAATAGTATGAAAAGGAAATTTTTACTTCTGTGCTATCTAGAATAAGTATAAGAAAACCTACACATTTCTAATACTATGTGTTTACAGAAATTCTTATTTGCTAGATTAATAAAGTAATATAAGTTAATGTTCCCAAAATTGGTAGCGTAGTGGTATTAGTACACATGTATCGGTAGGTGAAAGTTTAGCTTCACGAGACAAAAATTTGTGTTTAAATGTATATATGTACATAAAGGAGAACAAGAGAGTGAATGAAATCATAGTTTATTAATTTTGCCGATTGATGCTATCGTTGGTTTCCAGAAACAAAAGTTGTTGTTTTTTAATTTGATCAAATACACATACATGTACACTTGGAATACCATGCAGGTATATCTGAGAGAGAAATGTTTGAAAGGCTTCATGTAAATTAATTTTGTCGATAACTGGATGGCTATAAACAGTTATGTCAAGCCTAAATACATAAATAGTTACGTATATGCATTAATGATTCATTTTTAAGGTGATAAATGAGCTTGCCTTTACTTTCATTATTGCAACATAGTATACTTTTTTATCTTATTTGTAAAAGTTTTAAAAAGCTTCGGGTACGATTTTCAATTTTTATTCTTACTGTGTTAGTTTTTGATTAACAAGTTTCCTTTTTATCCTGTTTTCTTTTCTGCTTTACTCAACTTTGTGTTTTGAAATCGTAAAATTGTAATTATTTCCGTTTCTCTTATATTAGATGATGTTTTGAGCATTGACGATGTAGAAGTAAAGAAACAAAAGACATAAAAATGAAATCATTAAACAACCATATTGAACTTAAGTATATTTAATTACGTATTTCATGTGAGAGGTGAAACTTTTATGGTTGTATTCATAGCAGTTAGGCTTTTGTTTATCCTTTGTGCATTTATTACATTATTTGCAAGCTATACAAATTATCACTATTATGGCGATTTGGGAAATGTTTCACTAACATTGACACTGTAATTTGGAATACGAAAATAGATGTTAATTTCACTCCTCCCTGGCTAGTAATGACGCTTAGTGGTTGGTTGTAAGTGTGAGATACGCTGGGATTTAACATTATTAATTTACACTGTGCGATGTATTACTTAGGTCTGTCTGCAGTTCCGTGACTGTAGCGCTAATTATGCTAAACATGTTCCATTACCTGTGTGTCTGTCTTCCCTTCATGCTATAGAAGTTTTTTCATCACTTTTTATTACTGAAAATAGTATCATATAGGCTTTCCAGAATGTTTGTGAAAATAAGGAATAGTTCGTGAAGAAGATATTACAGTGACTATTCCATACTGTGTTTAAAACTTGCGAACTTCTGATTGTAGTAGCTAGTGCGGAACCTCAATAAGCAATATTTCTTGTGTAGAATAACGGTCAATCCCACTGAAGAGTAATATAAGGGATGGTGATGGATGTTGTTGACTAGCTGCCTTCCCTATAGTCTATCACTTCAAAATTAGGGACGACCTGCTCAAATAGTCCTCAAGTAGATTTGCATGAAATTCAACAAACTGTTACGTCTCCGTTCGTTAGTTAATTTTCCGTAAATTCGTTCCGACGAAACTTTAGCGACACAAGTCCTTTCTTAAATAAAGCTGGTTTATTCTTTCCGAATACAACTTTACGATACACTTAATTTCAACAGTCGCTCTATAACAACGCTATAACAACGAACGTCTCACGTGCTCAACTTCAACAATACTCCGTTTAATTACACACTCTCTGACTGCAGTTCAATTACTCAATCACTACTTCATCACGTTGTGAACATCTTATATATATTCCAGCTACCCCCAATCTAGTAGTCTCCCGATAATTCACGAAGGTTCGAGAGAAGGACGTGGCGTGATACTAGTCACGTGACCTCGCTGATGCAACAAAACTATTCTAGGATTTCAACTCAAATAAAGAAAGCAACATAATTGGAATCTCATGCTTATACGATTCGATTTTTTGTTTAGGTTTATGTTTACTCATACTATAAGTAACGACCTGCGAAAGTAGAAATGTGCATATAACTTGAATTGTTTATTTTGAAATGCATTTTTGGTATGCATTCATTTTACCTTGTATTAAAATACCTGAAAAAGATGCAGTGTTGTTTTAATATATGTTGTGAAGTAAAATTCATACAATGGTTTCAAAAAACTAATAACATTTATGATGTTTATTGCATAGGTTATACTAACCACCAGAAAATAATAATAATATATTAGTCAAGAATTATAATAACATTCTGCCTTGGAAATTTCTTGCATTTAGCGTCACTTATGTTTTAAGTTTTCCTCAAATTTGCAAATTCGAAATTTGCAATTCAAGAAGTTGAAAAAGAAACCTGTGACCAACTACATACTTCCAAGCTCTCTTGATATCATATTTTAAGGGTAAGAGACGAAGCGCAATCGTTGGCCTCTTGCAATGAAATGATATAATTTGCATCAGTAAGTTACATATACCAACAATAGAAATGAGCTTAACCTACTTTTCTTTCTCACAAAGGTTCTCCATCTCATTTTGACCTTAAAAAGAAAATATTACATAAATCAGAAAAAAACCATTAAACACCAATCAATTAAAAATGACATTATTGAGCACTTCATAAACTCGGCATGAACGTCCTTGCAATTCTCTTCTGGAGAAAAATGTTGCACGTGTTTGGTAAGTATTTTGTTTCTTACTCTAGAACAATATGGTTAGTGTGAAGGTAAGATCGCTGAAGCGGTTCCCTGATAATAAACCAAAGTTTTATATGGTATTTGGTCGCCAAGAACTCAATGTCGCTTTTTTTAGATGGAAAAAAAACCCGAACGTCTCCATTCTTATTGATGATGCTTTTCCATCTTACAATCAGGTTGTTAATGCCCTGATTACAGAAATCACTTGGCTTTGAAGCAAAAACATGTCGATATGGTAATCTGATGGTGCCATATCTGGAGAATATGGTGGGTGGGGAGAGCTTCCTAACCCAACTCCACAATCGTGTGTTGCATCAAAGGTGCCACATGTCGATGTGCAATATTGTGGAGTAGAAGAACATCTTTCAGATTGACGAATGAAAGGAGTTTCTGATGAAGGGCTTAACTTAAACCTTCCAGTTGCTTACTATAGATCTCTGCATTGACAGTTCGGTGTGGATTGAGTAGTTCGAAATGAATTACTCCTTTGATGTCCCACCAAATGCAAAGCATCACTTTCTGCGGATGGAGTCCAGGTTTTAAGGTCGGAAGTGATTTTTTGTCTAGGACTGAGCCATTGTTTTTGGACTTTAATATTCGCATAGAGGATCCATTTTTCATCACCGATGACAATTCTACCCAAAAATGGGTCACGCGCATTATGTGCCAGAAGAGACGAAGCAATGTTCACACGTTGGAAACAGTGATCATCGGAGAGTTCGTGAGGCACTCAAACACCCCTTTATAAAGTTTTCCCATATTCCATAGATGTTTACGTTTTGTTTCGTGAGAGACATGCAATTTCAGGACCATTTCACGAATGTGTTGCCTTGGGTTAGACTCAACTAAGCGTCTTAAGAGCA